>NW_008693975.1:178136-213838 GCF_000695815.1 Acanthisitta chloris | reverse complement strand
ATAATACAATTTTTAGGCAAACCAGATTTTCTCTGGCCTATTTAGGTCTCAAAGAAATCCCTCTAAAGGTAGCTATGTCACTCCAGTAGTGCCCTAAAAATCATCTTTTTGTTTGATTTCAAGACACGATGTTAAAAAAACAAACAAGGAATTTTTTGACAGGCTATGAGGGAGGATGTTTTTGAATGTTTAGCATCCTGGCTTTATTTACAATAGATTGTATACTATTGCTGTGAGCAGTACCTTTCCTTTTATCTTGCTTGCATGAATAGAACTAATCTCTCACACACTTAACATTCAATGGCATGCCTTGTATAAATAAGTCTATCTATTAGATATCAACACATTTCATTCCAGACCTCCTGTGGTTTAGGTCTGGATTTTTTTATATAAATAAAAACTTACATTGCTTCGCTTTGGTCACCACCTCCACACTCATCTCTGGGTAACAAAAAATTATGGAATTGAGTCAGAGCTATTCAAATCTCCTTCTTCACCCACTAATTCAGTGAAATATGTAAATGCTACAACTTCAGTTCAGTGACCTGGTCCTAGAGGCTTCAGGTTAAGCATCTGTGAAAACGCTTTGTTAAAATAGAATTTTTACAAAACAATGAAAGCAATACTGAGACAAATAAATGAACAGAGGGATCAAAAACAGATCTATTTCTCACCTGTATATACAGGTCAGTAAATACAGAATTGCTAGAATGTACTTTGGTACATTTGCATGTATATCTACACAGAAAACAAATGTCTTCGGCTGTCTAAGCAAAATACTGTGCCACCTGATTTACATGTGGTATAAAATCCCAGTTAGACACAAAAATTTAGAAATTTGGAAAAGAACTTAGGAATTCTCATCTCTCTTGCTGCTTCTAGAACAGACATACCAACTGCTATGAACATTCAAATTGATTTAAGCATTTTTCAGACACATACACACACACACACAAAAGAGACATAGCAAAAAGAAACATAGCAAAACCTTTCACACAAAATATTCCAGTTTCACAGACACTCTGTGAAACAGAAAACAGGAACATGTAAGATATTACACATGGTTGTACCAAAACCACAACCAACATTCATGTACTACATCTGTTAGCCAGGCAATGCTCTGTCCTGTCCAAGATGTGGTCAGCTCTTGAATTAAAATTTGCTGAAACAAGTTTCCCAGGAACCATTGCAGCCCTACAGCCTCAGGCTGTGATAATGTGAGATTTTGGAAACTAAATAGGATAGGGCTTGGCCAGTAAGTGGAGAGGAGAATCCAAGGATAAGCCAAGGCACTGCAAAATGTTTGGCTGCTTTTCAGTTCATGGTGGTTTCTACCTTCATGCTGAGATAGGCAAGATGTTTCTCTGAGGGCCCTGGCATTGCGTCCATGATCTGTGGTTCATCGGTCCTGACCACGGCGGGCACTGGAGATTCCTTGTTGCTGGTTTACATTTCAAAGGTTTCTAACCCCACCCAGCCTTGCAGCAAAATCAGAATGGGAAATGAGTGAACAAAGATTCTGCTATTTAATCTGGGTGCATCCTTGACACCTTCCTCAATTTAAGGCAAGAATTTGTTACTCCTATAACTCCTACTACTTCTTCGTAGGTTCACCTGCACCTCAGTTACAGGTCAGGATTTCTTCTAGTGCATCTTAGGAATCACTAAATATTATTTGCCACTATAATATGCTTCTGCTTATGAATATTATGTGTATGCTTTCTGCTTATAGTAGGGCCCAAAATGAATTCTCAGAAATAAGCATTTTTATTTTGTTTCTTGCATGTGTGATAAAGGTCATCTTATAGTACCTCTGTACCAAAGAAGTTGTATGCACACTAGAACTGCCCTTGTTAATATTTTTGTTTGGAACTTTTTAAAGAATATAACAATTCCCACAGCCTCTCTGAATCCCCTTTTGCTTCACCCTCCCCACTCTAGCTATACTGTTACATCACAAGTTCCGCAATATCAGATGTTTAAATATTTGCCTTGGGAATTTTCCATGTTTAGCCAAGACACTAGGTGAAAGTCTGTTTTCATTATTTTAAAAACTTGAGAATACATCCCAGTTAGAGTGCAAAATTCAGAAGAAAACAGGTAAAAAGCTGAAAAAAAATAAACAGATTAAAAAATTGATTTATTAATAGTTACTCTTGTTATTTTTAAAGCCGGTTTGGAAGTTTGATTTTCAAGGGATTTATTTTGAGGAAAATGAATGAGTATCAGCAGAGAATAAACTTGATTTTTAAACAGCATGTAAGTGATTGGTGTGACCTCTCTTCAGCCACATGACAGAGTCACTTTGCTGCTGTAACAAAAAGTAGATTCCAGCAGAAAGTGCACTACATAGCATATATTCTTTTCTTCTCTTGGTACCCAAGTTGTCACCAGCTCACAACTCACTCAAACTAAATGCTCTAAGCCCAGAAACTGAGATCTTACTGTCATAGAATCATAGAATCATAGAATCAACCATGCTGGAAGAGACCTCAAAGATCATCAAGTCCAGCCCTACCGTGGTTACTAGACCATGGCACTAAGTGCCACAACCAGT
Organism: Acanthisitta chloris; assembly: GCF_000695815.1. NCBI lineage: Eukaryota > Metazoa > Chordata > Aves > Passeriformes > Acanthisittidae > Acanthisitta > Acanthisitta chloris. Next base: position 211,281 of record NW_008693975.1, on the reverse strand, counting down.
CTCATCTTATAAACCTCCAGGCATGTTGAATCCCTCCCTGGGCTGGGCAGCACATTCCAATGCCTGAGCACTCTCTCTGTAAAAAATCTCTTCCCAATATTCAACCTAAACCTCCCCTGGCAGAGCTTGAGTCTGTGCCCTCTTGTCCTGCTGCTGGTTGCCTGGGAGAAGTGACCAACCCCCAGCTGACTCCAGCCTCCTGTCAGGGAGTTCTAGAGGGAGATGTCATACACATACACACCCCTCTGATGGTGCAGACTCCTTGTTCCGGGCACCACACACACAGAGCTCAACAAGGGAAAACTCTAATGCAGCCAAAATATTCTGTGTTCCAGGAACATACAGCAAAACCTCTTTATCACTTTCAAACTCTCTACAGGGCTTTAATTGGAAAGGCAAATCTTAGAGCCTGAAAAGATTTCAGACAGGGATGCTCTAAGCCAGATATATCTTTGCTCAACCCCAGGTCCTGTATTCATCAGTCAAGCTACGAATTGACCATCTGACTGCTATGCACCAACAACAGAGAGCTGTGAACCTGCACAGATGTGCTCAATGGAGAATGAGCTGCATATGCTCTAAGCTAGTGCTGATATGCTGCAGCTGCTTTCAGGTACACACGTAGATGAAGTCTATCCGGATGTGGTCAATATATTTTAGCAAACTACACAGAATATGTTTGTTCTCCAAAAGCCTTTGCAGCAAACCCACAAGTTTTTTGCAGGTAACTTTACTTCACGGCTTTCAACTTGCAGGATAAATTGTGATGGTAATTCATTCCTGGTACTGCAACAGTAGCTATTTCCATTCCTGAGCTCATTTCAGTTATTTTCTTTCTTTCATAAATATCAGAAAGTGGAAAATAATACCTGATGATTAGTTTGATACCTTTTGGGTATGAAACTTCAAAGAAGGGAGAGCAACGATGAAAACATAATAATCAAAGTTTCCTCATAGATTTATTGCTTATTATTACTGTGAATATTTTTCAATTTTTAGAATGCATGCCATAAAAAAAATGCATGTGAAGCTTTCAGGTTTCAGCATTCTATTTATTAACAATAGTTCCATTTGATGTCCATTAACAGCAAATGCAATTTTACTGAAATCCATAAGCAATAAAGCTACTCATATTCTTATTCAGGTATCTTGACCCATTATTACTAATTCTGGTTCTTGTGATTATTTAGGTCCATTACAATAGTAAGTGCTAAGTGCTTTCTAAATTAAGATTCATGATAGTCATTCCAGCCATGTTAAGCAGAAACAGTTTTAACCTGGTTATCTAAATAACATCGTGTGTTGAAAAAAAAAAAAAGAAAAAAGAAAAAAAAAAAAAAAAAAAACCACTTTCTTGATAATTCCAGTTAAGAGTTTTCTCAAAAAACTGACAGCAAGATATTTAAATGAACATGTATATTATGCGTGCACGGAATTTATTGATTGGTGGACTTCAGAAACTGCAGTTAACATTATTGCTTATTTATCATTCAAAGGTGAGCTAGGAGAGCTCACAAGTATTAAAAACAAAGTCTCCCTTTGGAACTATGACCTAATGTCCAAATCCAAAGTCCAAGAAAGCCTTGGATTTTGGATGTGCCCAAGGAGGGCACTACACCTTCTCGGGGAGAACACACTCTGTTCTGGACATACAACAAAATCCAGCCGTACAGTCACATGTAGCCACAGACCTCATGGGGTCTTTTTTGATCTGTCTCCTTAATTCTGATTAATATTTGCTTACCACCCTCTCTGATAAATTATATCCAAAAAGGCATGCATGTAGGGAGAGCCATGTCTGCCTTGCAAAATCTTGCATGGTGGACTATCTTCTGAGATTGGACACGTCATACACACGTCATTAAAATCAGCATGGAGTGCTTGCTGAGAGCTATTTTGTATTCAGACATAACATTACTCCACTTTCCCTGTTTGTGTTATCAAGTTTGTTGGGCACAGACAATTTATAGGAAAACTTCAGTTTGACATTTCAGTTACATTTGAGAGCAAGACTCCTGGAGAAATTCATGATTAAACTGCTTTGAAGCTTTTCCTTCCAAAAGTCAAGCCTCCTTTTTAGGGAAGGGAGGAAGGAACTTGAAGTTTGGCTCAGGAGTGGTATTTTTATGGACCATTTCATAAAGAGCCACACAAAGGATTAAAAGCTAATCATGTCAGAGAACTGATGAGCTTTTGTAAAAATAGACAATATTTGGATTCGAGTATTTGTGACAGATATTTATTGCATCACAATGCATTGTCTTTCCGGCCAGAACTTATTCAGCTGAACGAGCACGCAGACTGGAGTCAATCAATCTAAATTTAACATTTTTCTTCATGTGAGCCACAGAACACACGTCTGAAAATGTGTAGCTAGATCTGGAGACCCAGAATGGGCTCTCTGAGGTCAACCAATGGTTGATCCACACAGTGGCTCTTTCCTCAGTGGAGCTGAAGCATAGTAGGAATCACTACTCTGCACAGCTATCAATTTTCATAAAATCTGCAAGAACTTGCTATATTTGACATCTTTGCCTCTCAAATTTGCTTGAGTTTAGCCACCATGTTCTAAATGTACTGATCTACTGATCACACAAGCTCATGGTGTAGTCATTATTATTTCCCTTCCTCAACAAGCCAGACTAAAACCCATAGAAGGAGAGCCTCTGAGACTCCTCCAGACCTCCAGCATTAAGTGCGGCATTGCCTGTTAATGTATATAACCCTCATTGTTTTGTCCAGGCCAATTCTAAGTGACATCATTGATTTGTGAGAAGAGCATCTAGTAATTAGTTGGTTTTTTAACGGTCATGCCATTTGACATATTAAATGTTGTGCATTGCTTAAACAATAGGGTAGAAATATCAATAGTCTGGTGCCACTGTGTATGGCTCTGTTCCATTAGAGTGCATATATGTGTGAGGCTGTGAATGGTGAGTAATAAGGGACTATTTCTCCATGATATATCTAATGAAGTCAGCATTAACTTCTACAGTAGATCTCTTGAGGTAGACAGACATTACTAGGATTTTATTTATCTTCCTGGGGCTTGATCAGAGGATTATTTTCAGGTTTATTATGACATTTAACTGAATTTTACCCTGAGAGGTTCTTTATCTGGACATCTCCTACCATTTTTCTCACTGACAATGGGTTAGGAAGTTGTTTTCTTCACTTAGGACTTACTGTAATGCTAATGACAAGGGTTATTTTGGGTCTCTGTTGCTGCTTGGTTTCTCTTTTCTTCATCTTCTACCAGTGCTGCTGTGTAGCCTGAAGAAATGATGATGTAAGGGGGAACTAATCCCACTGTGAAGGTTATTGGAAGATAGAGCCAGACTCTTCACAGCAGGGCACAGCAGAATGAACAAGAGTCAACAAAGAGATTGAAACAGAGCTCCATCCCTTGGGGTTTTCATGAACCAGATGGGCAAAGTCCTGAGAAACCTGGTCTTAGTTCAATGGCTCTGCTTTGAGCAGGACCTTGTACTAGAGACCTCTCAAGGTCTCTTCCAATTTGAATTATTAAATCATATTATGATTCTATGATTGCCTTTTGAATTTACTTTCTGTACAAAGACATTCCTGCGGACAACTGCCTTGCTATAAGATACCAATCTAGTGAAAGATCCTTAGCAGTAATTAACAAAATTTGCCTTTAATTGATATTGCTGTAATACAGTTTTGCATCTGAGAGACTTCAGCCAGACAGTTCTTGTGAAATGGAATGTCCTCAGTAAAAGTAGGATATCTTTAGTCCCTCACTGCCTTTTGGTCTGTTGTGAACTTGGTAAAGTGCACTGGATAGCAATAGTCCCTGGGATCCCTAAAGCTATGGCTAGATTTTCATGGTTCCTTTGGCCATCACACCTGTATGTTTAAAATCCTACTATAACTTTAAATAGGTGCAAAAAAAAAAATTAACAGTGCACATTTCAACTCCTTAAGATCTCTAGATGGTCATACATTTACTTGAGGAGTAGAAATGTTTTATACTGGTGGTCATTGGATGCATTTAGACCTCACCTGGCTTTGGGTGATTTCTTTAAAAATATCACATTACTGAGAGAACTTGCCTTCAATAAAGTTTTTGTGTTATGAGGAAAAGTTATTTACAACCTTGGTGGGTTCCCCTTTGAAGTCATTTGTCTTGTTGAGAGGGGAAGTGGAGCTGGCCTTTGAAGAGTCTCATTTCATCTTGGATCTCTCCTTTGAAGTACACTTTACCCTGTGGGCATTCCCTGTGGAAAATCTCTCATTGTTCATGGGTCGCCTAAGAAAATATTCCCCAGAGGCACACTTCCCTGAAGAATAATTTACCTTGGAGATACAAGCAGTGATGTATTTTTCATCCTTGCCAACAGCAGGCAGAGTCTAGTTACACCAACTACACAAATTATTATATAAACAAAATACAGGTGATTGCTGGTTTAATATGTAGGGGGCTGTTGCCTAACACATAGAATCTCCAAGTTGTGATAAACTGAGCTTCCTTAATTCTACTGGAAAAAAAATAAAAGATATTTCAGTAACAATACTCTGCCTTTAGACAGCCCTAATTCTTTTGAGACTTTGATGCTGAAATCTTCTCATTCTTATGCTCTACCAGGAAAAATTCTCTGAAAGCCTGTAGAAAATCCTGTCAGCCATTTGCAGGCCTGATGGTGTTCAAAGATAATCATTCTGAATGTGATAAAAACAAAGAAGAGAAGATACTTTTTCTCTTTAAAGTATTTTCACATTTGGTTTTTTGGGTTTTTTTTGTGTTATAGAACTTCAACAAAGGGAAAAGAAAACCTTTCTTTATGGCTCAGTGCTCATTGAGGTCTACTACCTCAGTGAGGTTGCAAACTACAAATTAGGAACATAAACACAAACAAACAGCCACACCTATGGTCCATAAAAGCTTTTCAACCATTAAAGAAGCGTTACTTCTGCTATATCCTACCATTGCCTAAATTCAAAGGCGTAATAAAGGGTAATTGCTGTGCATACAGGATCAGCTCTAGGCATAACCAAAACAAGCAACTAACTTGGACAGCAAATTTCCAGAAAGGAAAAGCAGCCACAGCTCTGCTACCTGCTTTGTTTATACCACAGCCTCAGAAAACCAGACTGACTGATGCAGCTGCATTGAGGTTCAGGGCACGCAGGTGATGGGGGCAGGTGGGAGCTCTCCCAGAGGCACAAACCACTGCCCCAAGCCATCTGATCCCCTGGCAGCAGAAAGAGCAGTGAATGTGACCTTGTGTGACTTCTCTTTGTGCATCATTTCTCTCTCTTTCTTCATTGCAGTACTGACCTATTTTTGCTCATGTCCCACAACTTCCTCTGAAGGGGTGCAGTTCTGGAAGCCTAGAACCAGCTCCGTTACACTACATGTAGTCTTAAGCACTAACTTTAGTCTTTGCTAGCAGCAAGCCTACTATTTTACAGAGCACCTAGGTCACTCAGGAAATCTGTGGTAGACTCAGGATTGTTGCAAAAATATCGAATTAAATTCTCACATTTCAATTTGAAGGCAAAGAGAAAGACTCAGTGGATTGCAGTAGATAGTATAGAATGCGCAGTTTGTGGTTTGTTTATATATATAAACATATATTTATAAAACTTCAATTACCTCTGAAAATAGAGGATTCTGAAAGGAGATAAGAGTTCAGCCAACTTGAGTGTTTTCTTTTAAAATCATGTAACTGATTTGGGTAAAGATAGTATGATATTTCCCATTGCACTATATTTAAGTATTAATGCATTTTGCTTATGAAATCTCTCTCTTCTGTAAGGTAACTTTTGGCCATCTTACTTGTTTGATATTATTGTCCCTTCCATGGCAACAGATTGTGATGTCATGTGTGGACAGATTATGAGGTCAAAAAGTGTCCAAGATGGATTTGAAGGAAGAAGTAGGAAAGATTCTAAAACTGCATTAACACTTTTCAAACTAAGTATTCAAAACAAGTGGAAAACATGCTTAAAGTAAGTGCAATAAATTTTTAACTTACCTTGTCAAAGAGGCTTTATGGTTGAGTCAACCACAATAATAGTACTATTACTACTACTACTAATAATAATAATAACAATAATGTAATAGGAAACATTAGCAAAGACCATAGCACAGTCAAACAACAAAGAGCACTCTATCTGTTATATCCCAATATCAATCCCTTTTTATCATAGCCTATGTAGAAACTTTTAAAAAAATTCCTTTATCATCTGTGAATCTTGAACTAATGTGAGCCATGGATATACACATGAAAAACATAGGTTTGGATTTGATGCTTTTTTCCCCCTCGAATGTGTACAGACATTCAGACTTGAGATTTCAGCTCAGCTTTGAGTGACCTGCTCTGGGGAGAGGTGTCCCTGCCCAGGGCAGTGAGTTGGGACTGGATGATCTGTAAGGTCCATTCCAACCCTTCAACATCCTATGAAACTTTGCTTAGAGAATGAGTTTGTCCACACATGATTTTAACCAATCCTAGTAACATGTTTGCATTCAGGGTTTTTACTCTAGCCCACCAGCACTTCAAATGCATTTGGATGTTGTCTGTAAAAGTTCTCAACAAATATATTTCTCCTGCAAGCTGAGATTTTCCATACATGCCTATTCTCTTACTATTTGAAAAAAATTACTAAGTTGCAAGGGATCATTGCTTTTAACATTCCCCACAATTGGTCTGATTCCTCCAAGAATACCTTACCCTCAAATCCACTTGCTTATAAAGGCAACCTGGCTCAAGGTATACATGATGATTTAAACAGAACAAGCTTATTTTTGCAAAGTCTGGATAAGACACACCGAATACTGTGCAGGGAGAAACAGTGCCATAGACTTTTCCAGCAACCACATAGATTTCTTTAAAGCCAGGTCAGGTGTCTGTATGCAACACTGAAACTTGAAGGTTGCAGATACCACTTCTTACATCAAATTATCCCTCTATAAAATGGGGATAATCCCATGCTTTAATACATATAATACCCACATGGGAGGATAGACTGGGAGTAAATACTCACATGGGAAGGTAGAGACTGGAAGAAACTTCATTTTATATTTACCAGTTTTATATTTTCTTCTGGACATGTAATATTGACTCCTCTTGGAGAGAGAATATTGAATTAGATGGAGCTCTGGTCTGCCTGAGGTTGTAGGCTCTTGTGTTTACCTTGCTGTAGTAAATGCTGAAAAGCCTGAAATCAAAGGGGTAGTACTATGGCTTGATTGTAGTTTCATAATAAAGTCCATCCTTGTTAAATAAAGAGATCACCAAGTCCCAATGAATTCAAATTTAAACTGTCTATAAACATAACATTGTTTACATCTTTCATTTATGATGATATTTCAACTAAGTTGTTCTGAAATTGGTCTGCTTTTGCACTGTGTCATAAAATGGAAGCATATATTACATTAAGCAGTAAGGAGCTGTATCTCATTTAAAACACATAACCACATCATTTCATAGATATATATCTATATATAGATATATATCTATGAACAATGAAATTGCCCCAAAATTAAAACCCTCTTGGCAGTGTATTTGTAAACACAATCAGCCTATAATCCAATAAAGAGACTCTGCTTTGAATTAATGTGAATTGCTTCTCTATTCTGCCTTTACAAATATAACTTTTCATCTGAACTTCTTCACTCCCTCTCTTTGTTTCACTAAAAATAATTGTAGTGATTTTCTTCCTCACTTGTAAACAGCAGAGGAAACATTTGAAAAGTAGAATAAAATGGAGTTGAAGAAAATAACAGCAGCGACCCAAAAAAAAAGAAACAGATATAATTCCTTTTATACCTGCAAATAGAAAAAGAAAATCTAATTTCTCAGAACTTCTGGCATGAAACACTTTGCATGTTAAAAAGAAAGCATCACTTCAATCATTTTTTATGATTCTGATAATGGAAATGAAAGCTAGATTGTTAAATGGAAAGTGTAATAATTTTATATACACATAAAACAGAAACCATTTCTTTAATTTTGATAATTTAAAACAAAATTCTCCAAATGACAAGCTTTTAGTTATAATTCATTAACCTTCCATGCAACAGTATTTGGTACAAAAGCAAATCTTAAGACATACAGCTACAAATGAAATATTTAGAGGTTAATCCTTGACAAGACAGGAATTCAAAGGGAGATGTGTGGTTTGTATTATTTTCTGAACTGAGTAAAAAGGGGAAAGAAAGAAGATCTTATTCTCAATACAAAGTACACAGAATTTGGAAGGTAAACTGAAGACTGATATACCCGGAATATTTAACAGCAAGATTTTGTTTCACAGAATCACAGAATCAGTCAGGTTGGAAGGGACCACAATGAGTCTTTTGGCCCAACCTCCCTGCTCAAGCAGAGCCATCCTAGAGTACATGGCTCAGGATTGTGTCCAGACAGTTCTTGAATACCTCCAGTGGACATATCCACAACCTTTTTGGACAATCTGTTCCAGTGTTGTTTCAGTTTCTACTCATTATGTGCTTTTCTTCAAGTTTCCAGGTACTTAATAATACTGAAAATGGCTGGGAAAACAACTAAGAAAATTGCACTTATTTGTGAGGATTTTTATTTTTATGTCAGGAAGACGAAGAAACATTTTCAAATGAGTTCTGAATCAGCTAATAAACTTTTTCTGCTAGACAGGAAAACTATATAGAGCAGGTGATATCAATTCCAGCTTCCTGACTGGTCCTAGAATTATATTTACTTATTTTCTCAATAAAATATTATTAATTACTCTTCTTAAGATGGTGAGTTCGTACCACTGATTGTTGCAGGGCTGTGAAACTGTGATATTAACCCAGAAACCCCATTTAGGAATGAGGATGGGAGAATGTGTGAGGACTGGAGTTACATACTCTTACTGGGTCCTCTTCATTCTTTCCCCATCATGCTGCAGAAGATGTCTTAGACAAATAAGATACATGATAGTCAAGGTGTCAGGCCAACAAGTAAATGGCAAAGGCTGTGGGAAGTGGGGACTCAAAGATTACAGATACAATATGTCCAGAATTTCATAAAGAGCTGTAAAACTTATGAGAGTCTTGTTTCTCTCTCCTCATAAGCAGCTCTGAACTTGGGACTACTGCAGCTCCTACCCAAACATGCAATGCTTACACAGGAGGGGCAGGATCTGCTTACAGGGCTACAAAGTGAATTACACATCTTTAGTGGTCTGTAAGAGGGAAAAAGCACATTGTCAATCACATCAGAAACCTGCAGAGTATTTACTGTCATCAAGGAAGTTTCTAATTTTTCCCTTCTTAGATTTCCTAAGACAAGCTTTACATCTAATGAAAGTCTACAGGGCCAAAGCAAAAAGTGATGAAAACACTGGTTATGCTCAGGGCAGGCTGCAAGACTGAGGGTGTGTGAGGGGAGCTTGGCCAAGTAGTTTGTGCACATGGAGGGACCCATGTGATTAAACGCAGCACAAGGTAGGCAATTTACCTCTTGGATAACACACTTGATGCCTCCCAGATGAGCCATGTGACAGTTCTTGCTCGCCCTCCCATGCCTTACATCACATCAGGTAAGAGCAGTCCCCTTCTCTGCAGACTGCCTATGTCCTGTCAGACCATGAAGAAGATATTTTGCATGCAATCAGCCTTGGCAGGCTGGCCAGAGGGTATCCCAGGCTCTCCACAGAAAACACCCTTTCCCCACTCTCCTGCTTCTCCCTCCAGACCCACTGGCCCTCCCTTCTCCCCCAGCAGCTTTGGAGTTTCTTTCAATCCTCTGGCTTAGATTGGTTGCAGGCCTCTGGGAGTCTGTGGCCAAATCTAAAGCCAGGGACAATTCCTGAACAAGTAAGCTCACAATGCCCTGTTTATTTATACAGCACAAATGATTGAAATCATTATGCCCCAGACTAGTGGGACCTATTTATAAACAGCATCTTAAGATGAGCAATATAGCAGGACTCTCCACTGCTTCACAATGAGTGCCAGCCCCATCCCCCCATCCCCACTGTAAAGCTCCGAGGCCCTTCTGACTTGCCACATGAAAGACACATTCCTAGCCTGTTAAATTAAAATCTAATCATATTCTGCAGTAAACAAGGCACAAAGAACCCTCTCAAAATTATGGGATGAAAACCAGCAACACTAAGGGCCAAACTCTCCCCTCAGATCTATCCTACAGCTCTTTGACAAGTGCAATCAGTTAAACATTTGAGGCCTTGACAACAGCCACCCCACCAGACGTTTGATCTGCCTGGTATTCTACCCTCCTCCATAAATTATGGATCTTCAGATCTACATGTCCTCCATGTTTGTGATGGCAGGTCTCCAACAGAGAGGAGGTTTGGGAAGAAGTGGATATTTCTCTCAAAACACTTAAATTACTCCTATGTTTCTGTCTATACAAAGCAGATCTGGAACTATTTAAGTGGGCATCAGTCGCATTTGGAGCCTTGGAGAGAATAGTTTTTGCTTTTCATCCTCCTCAGTCAGTCATCCAACCTAAACAAAATGTGAGATCTAAACAGCAGCCTCACACTTCAGCACCATCTGAACGTTTGACTTGCAGCAGCACACTTTGATTCTCAAAATGCTCACACAACAGTCTAGCAACTTGTGCAAGGGGATGGTTAGGTGTGAGATGGTGGCAAATCCCATGGGGAGGCTTTTCAACCTGTTGCACATTACACTTGGGTCAACGTGGATGGCAGGTCCCTTAGAGATCCTATGAAACAAAACTGTTGGATGATTATTTGGGCTGTATACTTTTTAGAATCTTACCAGTTTGCTTAACTGTGGTCATCATGGTGAGTCTTTGATATGATTAGATTTTAAGAATTAATAAGGCTTAGTACCTCCATGGTCCTTTGCATTTTTCTCTTCAGAATAAAGAACAAGCATTAACTAATTGCTCTTCAGAAAAACACTTTTATTATTACAATTTTATGAGGTGGAAACTAGGAGGTTAAGTAACTTGCCTGAAGTTATTCAATAAGTTGCACTGGGATTAAAATTTAGGAGTTGCTGGCTGCCAGCCCTACTTTTCGACCACTGGACCACTCTGCTTCTTATTATAAGAATTTAATTTACTTGGCAGAGAATGCAGCTTTCATGTGGTAAGTCATATACTGCCATTCTAATGAAGTTGAAGGAAGGTGAGAAGGCCAGCAGATCTCATTGTGAACTGATGAAGAGTCATGTAACAGTGATTCTGTTTAAAAATCTTGATCTAATACAAGATTAGTTCTACTCTCTTAAAAAAGGACCTTGTTTCAAAATATGGATGCTCATAGACAACCATCTAAATTGCTATTGAGCCAACTGGAGAAAGAAACTGAAAGCTAAGGGAGCTGACATTTAGGTCCCTCTGGTATTTTGAGATCTATTTCCTATATATTTCATAAAAATTCAGGGAGTGTTTTGACACCTAAACACACAGTCTTGTTCACGCAGTCTTCTACATCTCTGCATGTACACATTTTGGACACTCACGTCTCCATGTATATCCATCCCTCCTGTATTAGAGCCTCCAATAAAAAGAAGCCTCATGGAGAATTCATATACTGCCACATGAGCTTTGTTGACATTTCATTCCAACTCCAAGGTGGAATTGTGCAGGTGTATCATAAAGTCACCGCTATGAAATAAAAACGCTTTTATTTTTCTGTGGAAAAACTATCAAAATATAGAAAGATAAAGGCAAAGAAAGAAGCATCCAAAGGATATTAATGACCATTATGAGAATGTATAGAGATCTGAAGAAAACCAAATCTGTGTCTGAACTCTTACCAATTGCTGGAACAGAAAATGAACACAATGGGTCTACAGATCCCAGAAAAGAAAGATCATAATATCATAGAATTGTAGAATTTAAGGGTTGGAATGGACCTTACAGGTTATCTAGTCCCAACCCCCTGCCATGGGCAGGGACACCTCCTCGCTAGATCAGGTTGCTCAAGGCTCATCCAGCCTGGCCTTGAACACCACCAGGGTCAGGGCGGTCACCACATCCCTGAGCAACCTGTTTCAATATCTCACCAACCTTACAGTAAAAAAAAAATTCTAATATCTAACCTAAACTTCCCTAACATAAAGATCATTGCCATTAGTCAGAGAAAAACCTTGATGATACAAGACACTTTAAAATAGCCAGTAAAAAGAACGAGATCTTGATAGTATGAATGAAATCTATGCCAAAGATTGAAATTTGCAAGCTTGTGGAAAGCATTCATTACTGAAAATGGATTCTGACTGCTAAAATCACCTAATGAATAAAATTTAAAAAAGCGCGTACAGCAATACAATTATTTTTCTTGCTAAAATCACCTAATGAATAAAATTTTAAAAAGCACGTACAGCAATACAATTATTTTTCCGTACAGCAGATACCCACACATTTGCCAAAAGCACAGTAAAAATGATTTGTTTAAACTCCAGAAAGGTTTACTGACATGCACTTCATTTAACCTGTTTGTTTTCTTTAAACCTGAGTTGTTTGATTTACTCAAGTATTTGTCATTGTGGTTCAGCACTGCAGCAGTTACCTAGATGGCACAAAACTCTTTGTCTACTCTCCTACATCTTTGTACTATATGTTCACAAGTATGGATAAAAAACCTGTATCTCAAGCACCTTGTTAGCAAGGTGCAGGTTGGCTTCTCTTGGGAATCCATGATGTTTCTGACAGATTGGGATTTGATGGAGGGGAAATAGCATAAATATATCCATAATGATAACTTGTCCCAGGCCTTATGCCTGAGTAGCCTCTTAGTTCACATAAATGACTACTGGTAACATTGACATATCTAGTCATATCCAGCAGATTCCACAGTGATCCAAGTGATCCTGTTGTAAAAACCTTTTCAGCTGAAAATCTAGGGTTGGTTCCCTCCAAACTCAAAATACTCATTCCAGAAATATGAACAGTCCTACTTCTGTGCAACATAAAAGAAAAATTAGTTGTCTTTCTCTTGACAGAGATGCCAGTGCTCTTGAAAATGATCTGTTTTCCCAAATCCTGTGAAGCTGAGAGCAACCTGGACTCTGATGGAGAACATTTTCTGTCAGGGCAGTAATCATCGTCGCTGTCATTAAAACAAAGAATGGAGGAAGAAGGCTGGTGAACCTCAGGATTTTTGAACCACTCCGTCTTTTTCTTTTTTTCTCCCCAGCCTTGGTTTTTTTTCTGTTTTTTGAAAAAGAGAAATAATTATCTTCTGCAGTCCAACATCTAATCTTTAGTTTTCCAGAATGAGTTGGCCACTTCTTTTATCTTCTTTTCTACTCCATCTCCTGCATTATTTTTCTCCCCTCCACAGGATGAAGTGTGATTCTGCAGAGATATTAGAATTCAAGGCTGGTGATTTCACCATGCAGTTTCTCAAATTCCCTGTAGCAGAAATGCTCCTTTCTGCTGTACACCTTCTCCTGGGAACCACACTGATTCTGCTTGGTCTTGCGAGAGGGTGTTATTCCTCACCTGTAAAGGTGGAGAGGAATCTAACCCCTGTGGGTTCATAGCATCTGTTTCCATGTCTGGTGCTTTTCCAGCATCTCTGTGAGTCCAAAGCAAGACCTGTGCCAGAAAATCCTGATGGTAGTCCTAGTCACATTCATGTATACCATATTCCCCTACATGCTTGATACAACAAAGATGATTAGCTGGTGCTTTTACCACAGGGATCGTGAATTCAGCTGACACAAGGACAAATGAGGTCTGCAGACACCCTGTTCTAGATGCAAGTTCAGGCTTCCTACAGGGCCATATAGAACAGTAGAGCCAGAAGTGGGATAGTAGTGACACAACATTTCCTTCTTCCCCATATTAGAGAATTAGTTCCCCTAATTTAGCATTTTTGCCAGGAAATAAGAAGACAAACTATGCTTTCAGCTATACATGTAAATCATTTTGGGGTTATGTGCATGAAAACAAGAGCAAAACTTAGACCACAGATTTTCCAGGGAAAAACAAGTGCTGCATTTCAGGCAATTAGGAGCAGCAAAGTAAACATTTAGTCACCATTGACTCATGAGCCGAAAAACACAGTAGTCAATTACAGCTTTCGGCAGCAATAATTAATATGGTGGTGATGAAAACTGTGGTTTTCACTCAACATACAAAGCTATTCCAGGTAATTAAATGTAACCTCATCTATATGTAATTTGTCTTTAATCTGCACATAATACAGTATTTCAACCTCATATGTTGTATTCTGAAGAAAAAATAATATAGGAACAATACCTAAAGCATATACCCAATAACCCTAACAGGATTTGTTTTCATTTAAGCCTATATCACACTTTATGATTAAATATTTGATTATGAAAAGGTTTGTAATTTAATCATTTGCACAATCTTTCTCACATTACTCCCTACACCTGATTTATGGAGAAAAAGTAAGAGATCAATTTTAACTATGTATACCACGTAGACATTTATTTCTCTGTATGTTTAAACATCCTGAGGTTTTTCCAGAGACATTAAAATGGAAGAAAGTAAATACATCCAGAAAAGAACACTCTTGCCATTTCTGATGAAGAAGTTGTGGTATTGTGAGACTTCTGAATACAGAAACAGGTGTTATGTGCAAAGTAGTCTTTAGCATACTGTATTGATTTTTCAAACTGCAAATTATCTACATTTCTTACTGAAGCTAATGGAACTTGAAATGCACCTCTGAAAATTAATGTATATCACTGCCCTCTAAGTCACTGTTTATAAACCCAACTAATTTGAAGTCCATATTTCCAGCTTGACTGCCCAACTACTTCCAGCTATAGTCACGAAGCAGAAAAAAATGAAAAGAGAAATTATATTCTGTCTCAAAAGCTTCAATTCACATTTTTTTAGACTTTCAAGGGTTTATTTGCCATGTTAGGCTTCGAGGTGTTCCTCCACAAACTGGTTGCGAGTTGAAGCATCCATTTCATGTGATTAACCACAGTGTACCCTTGCTAGACATGGCAAGCACACCTGATATTTTTATGTCTGAGTTGCAGGCTAGGTAACCATATTAAGTTCTCAAAATAAGCCTCCAGAAAAGAGAAAATTTTATACAATATAAAATCAAGGAGAGTTGCTATTACCTTTAGCAAACACCACATGCTATTCTTCTTGAAACAGTAAGTTTGTCATCTTTGTTAGCACAAGGAGACCTTGTTCCATAACACTACCAGGGTTTTACAGTTTCTAAATAAAGTGGAGTGCTATTCTACAAAATACCCACCGAGTTACTGGGCCTTTAGTTCTGATAACCTTTCTGATAACTGGTTTAACTTAAATCAGAAAAGGAAACTGTTTCTCAATGATTAGCATTATTCCTTTTCCCAAAATAAATAACATGAAAACATGACTAAAATTAAAAAAAAAAACAAAAACAAAAACATTTTTATGTTAGTAGCATATCAAAATATTCTGTATTGGTGATTATAATTTTTGTTGGCTGAAAGGTTTACTATAAGACTGGCGTTTTAGAAGCAATTACAATGTATTTGAGCTAAATTCAGGAAAAATGTGTGGTCCATTCAGGTGGAATTTTTGTCCATGAAATGTATTTGATGTAAAAATTGTAAGACTTATTGATACCAAGGAAATTCTCCAGCTTTGACATCAAACAAACTCTTTCTCTGAGCATGAGCAAGAAAAGTCTTTGATGCTTCCAGAAGAGGCACAAGCCAAAACAAATGGCAGAATCAACCAATAAAGGAAAAGCACAACACAGTGCCCTATGTGGCCATAATCACTAAGCCTTTTTGTGTTATTTATTTGAAGGAACAAAGGGTCTTTTCCAGAAACCATCTGCGCATTGTTAAAGAGGAGTGAATTACCTACAGCCTTCAAAGGAAAATAGTGCTGTTAAAATAAACTCGGGGGTTGGAAGGAATTAGATCTCTAAATGTGGGGCTGGGTTAGAAGACTGAAGCACTTCTCTGGATTTTTTCTCACTGGTTACGCAAAACCCAGGTACACAGGACTGCAGAGTTTCATCAGAGAGACATTGCCACAGCTGTTAGATCTGGAGCCAGACTTGCCAATACCCAAATGCTTTGAAGCTGTCTTCTGAAGCACCATAACAAATAAGAGGAGAAGAAAAAAAACCCCTTAATGTCCTCTGGATAGAATGTAGAGTTACAGATAGTGGGCTAGATTTCATTCTCAAACACTGTTAGCTAAGACCTTAAAATAATGAGTTTAAAATAATAAAGTGCACACTGGAGTCTCTGGAGTCACCTTTGGTTTTGAACTGCTGGTGGCACATGTTCAAGATTCTTGCCACAACAACATGGACTGAAAACTTCTGCTCTCTTTTAAATGAAAGATGAGATTCTCACATGGTCACTTCATTTCAAGAATGAAGGCTTTAAAGAAAACACCAGTTAGGGCAAGTTTCATGATAAATACTGGCAGCGCTATAGGTCTTTTCAAAATTCATGAACCTCAAAAGAAGCCAGGCAAAATCTGCTTGGTTTCAGATTTCACAGAAGCTTGTAGCTCAGCTCCAGTTTGTCCTAAAGTTCACAGAAGTTCAGCCTTTCAAGTCATTCTGATTCGATTTATGGTTTTTTCCTAAACCATATAAAACTTGGGGTATTACATGGATTTGACATGAGCCAGGTGGAACTCAGTAGGTCCAACAGTGTTTTGATTTGAGATTTTGAGTCTGTTTAAATAAAAAACAGAAAGCAAAATTCCATCTTCCTCTGAAGCCAGAGAAAAGTTGCATACAATCCTTTGTGTGCTGAAATTCACTTCCTGCAGAGTTCTTGAGACTCACAGAAATCCGTGTTGGGTAACTGTGCAGTGAGAGGTTAGTCTATGGGGTCCTAGCACATGGCCCACAGGAAAAGCCAGGAATCCTGGAAGCACAGCAAAGCAAGGGTGCCTTGGTGCAGAGAGAGTATTTACCTCTCCTAAGGATGCAGAGCACCACAGTTGGTCCACACCGCAAGATTTACCAGAGCCTGAGGCTCAGGTTGCTAAGAGAGATGGTTGACTAGTGTAGCTTTGCACAGAGTACATTTACAATGCTGTTGAGAGGCTCTTCCTTTCTTTTCATCAGAGCTAATAGAGGCAGAGGAAATGGGACACAGCTCTCACAGAATTTTCTAGATTTCAAACAATTTTCTATTCCTTATTCAGGTAAAAGTTGAACACTTGAAACTCTTAGTGAACTTACAATTTCAAAAAGCTCAGGCTAAACCAGCTAAAACCCACCACTCATACTAATATCAGTGTAGTCAGTATACTTTTTAACCATCAGCTACAAAATCATTGTCAATCTGATTTAGAAATGTTTTATAGGCTTTTTTGTTAATATATTAAAAGACACATTTTACAATTTTGTTTTGTCAAGTAATTCATGAAAATGTTTTCTTATAACAGTCCATGGAGCTACTCAAGATACAGTTGCTGCCATCACTTTTCTTGGTTAGCAAATGGGAGCTCATTGGAGGTTTGCATTTGCAAATTGGTCATTCTGATTACAAGCAAAGTCATGGAACTGAGTGAAATACTGTGGTTATGTGTAAAGTCATAGTAACCTTACATGCATGAGTCCTGAATTTCAGGCCTCCTTCTCTTTTAGCTTAGCTCTCCCTTGAGCACTTATTCATTTGTTTGCCCTTGCCAAAAAAATTATTCATCTAAACACAGCCCCCTGATGATGTCAATGGAAGTCTGAGCAACCTACGGCAGAGAATGTTCAAGGCTTATATTGCTACAAAACAATGTTGTCTTCTGGTTTGTTTTATTTTTTTGGATATCCTGTTCTGTGAGAAGAGTAATCGTGTAACTAAGACTGACTTATGATTTTTCACAGTATAAAAAAGTATAAGAAAAATGCCTCTGTTTCACCTTTTAATGATTAAATCTCTCCAATGCCCTGAGCCTTGTACATGCAGGCACAGAAGTAATTTTATGCACATGAGCAATCCCACTGAACTCCCTGGGTCTACACACGTGTAGCATTGCACATATTCTCATCGGCAAGATCAAGAACTGGTTTTGTTGAGAGCATCTGTGGCAAAGGAATCTTCCTGCAAATAAACAGTGTCTACACTAGCAAACCTCATAGCTTTGCTTCAGTGCTCAGTCACCCACAAAAGTCACTTACTGCCTTGTGTAGCACTTGCTTTGAGCAATATTCCTAAAGTAATTTGCTTTAAATTCTTTAAACACCATGATAGCATAGTTTACTGAAGCTTTCAGAAAATTAACAAAAAAAAAAAGGTTATAACCACTTATTGTAGGTAGTTACAAGTCATTGCAAACTGTGTATTTGAAAATCAGAGTTAACAACTTGCCAATTGATATTTCATTCTATATTGCTTAGTGGTCAGGATAATGGCTTCCTATCTTCATGCAATTTTTTTTTTACCTGATAGTGTTGAATTTTTGAGCAACAGTGTGAATACAAGAACAGTTTGTGTAAGTAAATGAACCATGTCAGCAACTGTAATTCACTCTGCATTGAAAACATGATCAAAATGTATTAAATTATTTGTGATAGTCTCTCTCTGCAAGAAGGCAAATCTATTTGAACAAAAAAAATTAACTAGACTATGAAACTGCAATAATAAAAATGTCATGTCCCTTTAAATAGTGTTTGAGTGCACAGCTATTCTACATTTTAAGTGGTATTTCATTCTAAGGGAACTAAGAAAAGTAATTTGTAGCTAAATGTACAGTGTTTCAGAAGGATTGCTCTACAGGTAGATTAAACAAAGAAGCTCAAGCCAAAAAACTTCATCTATGTAATCATTCTCAAATAGGCAATACATTTCATACAACATAAAACATAAGCTGCAGTGTTATATGACAGCTAAAAACTTTTGTATTGATTCCCCAAAAATATTGACTTAATTTTATCAAAATGTATTTATTCATCACTGCTGCATCAATGATCTTCTGTATTTTATATGTAAATAATCTATTCTATTCCCTTGATCATGTTAATCTTACTAATGACAAATTACCATTCTCCACGTACAGTTCCTAGATTTACAAATTATCACTCCTGCTTTCAGGGGACTGAGAATCAGCCACGCTTGCTAATGCCTCCATGGATTGCCTGACACATAGCAGATTTTTATATTCCCTTTTAAAGCATTCAGCTCGCAAGAAATAATTTATAAATCTGGCTATCACTCGCACTTATCCTCTTACTGCTTGAGGGGGAAAAAGAACAAGATCAAATTGGGAGGATTATTAACAATGTAAGAACTTTATTTGCTTCAATTAACTCTTTGCTGTAAGAACTGTGTATTAAAACCCACTGGTATTAGGAATGAAGGGGAAGTATTCTCTCTATTCAGTTACGGCAGAGAACTTGGACAAATGAAAAATACTATCCACAAATACTCTTTGTTTTCTGACTTTAAAAAACATAAACTTCTTAGTTTTAAATGTAAATTTAAATCTGAAACTCCTTTCACCAAACAAAACAAGGCTTGTGTTAAAGAATTAAAACTGTGACAAATCAAGCAAGCTAAAAATTCAGATTTTGGGACCTTTTCTGTCTTGCTCTCCATGTGTGCATAGTGGAGCCAAAATGCTACCAGACTCATTGGGGCTTGTCCTCTCTCCACTTGATATTTCCTATATAGTTGTAAAAATGTTGATGATGCAGTGGAGAATGAGACTCTTCAAATTTCACCCTTCTTGTAGCTTTATCTGTCTTGGAGTAACCTCTGAACACAATCTTCTCTTTTCCATGCGGAGACAAATACTTGGGAGAGTCATCAAACTCTTTGCTACCTTTCCTTGCAGGAAAGTCCTTGGATCTTTCAGTGCAAAAGAATGAAGAGCACTGACTGCAATTGCTGAGCAACTGCTGGAAAGGAAAGGTAGAGAGCTCTTCTCAGTAAAAGTATTTTGGGACTCACTTTGACAATTCCTGCAACCCCCTCAGGGCTATGGACAGCATTAGGCAGAGCTGCAATGTAAGATGGGATTCATTTACCAAAGACTGGAGCCTAAATAGCAGCTAAGATGGCTCAAAGTTTTCCTACTGGCTTCCAGCTGCCACTCCAGAAGGAAAAGGTCTCATGAAGATGTCTTAGATACCCAAGGTATCTGAAATGCTAGCATGTACCCAGATTCAAGCAACTAAATGCCTCCCATTGGACCCAAGAAGTTACCACCATGGCTAGTGAAAGTTTCTATGTCATTGATAACAGATAACACTAATTGTAATCAATAACAGCAATCAGTATCTTCTGGCAGCATAGCATCTGTGTGATAAGTGCTTAGAGATAAAAGTAGCATTAAGAAAGCAGAGAACTCATGACACCTAGTGCAACCTGGTTTAGAGTGTGCAACTGGTGCCAAAATCTCTATTCCTCTACCTAACCCACCAGATAGGGCTGGTGTAAATAGGTTCATAATACCCCCCTGCCCTCCTCCCTTAAAATATGAAAGGAATTCCCCTGGGAGGCAAAAATCAGGAGCCTCCTGGAGAGACGATTATCTCTTATTTACACTAGAAATTTCTTGTGATGCTTCCGTGTTACAGATGCCCTCCAATCTCAACATCTTTCCATAGGGGGAACAAAGCCCCAAAAGAGCCACAGCTGATAAATTCTCATGCTGTAGGGAAGAAATAATTGTAAAGGCTTCCTTTAGCTTCACTCCTGTCTGGGCATTCTGTGTATATAACCACAATACTTACCATATGTGTGACAGGACTTTACTCATGAAGAAACTTTTTCTGCCTACAAAATAACTTCAAGTTACTTAATGGGATCTCTAACTAGTAAAATACAGTGCCCAAAATCCCATTTCTACTTCATTAAATCAAGGTTCATTTTGAGCAGTCTATGTGTCAATAAGTATTTACGATCTCCTTGAATCACAACTTATTGGCCTGTACAGTACAGCCATTTCCATTTGTCACATTGATATGTATTTAGGGACTATCTGTAGTACAGACTGAATCAATTATAATGGTTGGTCATGTAAATTCTCTTTAGTTCAATGGTCATTGCCACAACAGACTCTCAGAAGCACTGCAGTCTATCATGCATTTAATCTATAGGAACCTATTTCTGATATTAATTCGTAATGTGGTTATTATATATATATATTGGGGAGGAGCAGAAAGGCTGGAAAAGGATGTCATTTGGATAAAATTTTTTTCACTCAGGTGATAGATACTTCTATGCCAACTTCCTCCTTCTCCACATCGCACAAGTCTAAGCTCTCTTCTTTCTTTATACAAGAACAGTTAAGATTTTAAGGGAAAACAGAAAAGTAGCCTTGTTTCTAGAGACCAGTGTATCTTTTCTTCCCTAAGCTCTTTAAAGACTGGCTTTCTATGCAAGGCATCCTATTACAATTATGCTCATCTACTTACACTCCCTTTAGGAATGTTAGGATAGAAACAGGCCCTGCTACCTACCACTTCCTACAGAAAGGTTAAAAATGTTACATATTGCCTTGTTAGGAGAACACCCAGCTCTTGCTATTGCTAGTAGCTAAATTAAAAATAGTTAGCTTCTGGAACTATGAAGTTCTGGGCCAAATTACAGTTACAAACAAGTGTATCCAAAAAAATACCAGTTCCATTCTATGGCACAGTTTGAACTGGTTGGAATTCCACTTCACTTGTATTGAGGTTATCATTTTCCATATAGTTGGAGCACTAACCCATTAGCAGAACCAATTCTTTACATGCCTACCATAAATAAAATTTAAAAATAAAAAAAAATCAAAGCATAACTTGAGGGTAATTGCAGCAGGTAAACCCAAAGTGGTTAGTGCAGTTAAATTCATGTTAATTCTACCTAGAATCTTTGCTGCCTACAAACACCCATTCATAGCATTAGTCACATGAGTGACAGCCAACGAAAATATTTGGTGAGTAAACTTCCATATATGTTTATAGGCTCCAGTCCTAACAGGGTACTAATAAGCAATTCAGACATGTAGTTTACTTCCTCATATGCATTAATGTTAATTACAAGTAACCAGAATTATAAAGACAATGTAATTACATTCTAATTATAGCATAACCACAGCCACTGTGTTAGAAGTGCAACCCAATTTTTTTAAAAAACTTTCACTTCCTATAGACATATCACTTTAGTACATGCTTTTATTCCTGTTTTTATATCCCACCTTTCAACAACACATCTGAGCACTCAGACAAGATTTTGACCCATCTTTCATCGACAGCAGGGCAAGTTAAATATCATATAACCATATTTTAAATTAAATGATAGGCACATTACCTTTACTCTTTATAAGACAGGGGAAAAAGGAATTATATGGGCAGATTAGCTTCCATTTCACTGTGTACACAGCACTCAAATCTTAACCCATCAACTCAGAGCATTAGTCCTGAAGCTGTCTATGCTATGAACATGAAGAACTACTGGAAGACTTGACAGTTAAGTAACAATAGATACTAGATAAACTGAATATATAATAGATATGCAACAGATCGAGTCTAGATTCTCCTTTCCTGGAGTCACATTGGTATGACAGTCACAAAAACTGTGTTTTCCTGGTCAGCCTAATGGGTCATGGTTGGCTTGTTCTGGCAGTAAGAAAAAAAAGTGCCAACAAGGGAGTAACAGCACAAACTGTGTCAAGACACCCCGTCTCTGAGCAGAGCAGAAAGTGGAAAACGGAAAAAGCAGTGCTCTCTGGGTTCTTTCTTACACCCAGTAGCTGAAAGTGAGGGAACTGGTTATCCCTTTATGAAAGACAACCCAGTGTAATGAGACAACCACTTCTACCTGCAGAAAGTCATGTCTAGTTGTGGGTAAAACAGCATAAGGGAGAGCGAAGAGAGAGTGTCCACAGGTTCACTGTATTAAGCTGGAAAATATTTCTCCTGAGGAAACACCTGAAAGCCCAAGGGGTTTGCTGACACATATGGAGTCCTTTGTTTCCCTTGGAGATGGAAGGAAAGTAAAAGAAGCAGAGCAGGATAACAGAGCACACCATTTTGGAGAAGTCCTGTGTGCTCAGATGTATGTTTCCTGGCTGGAAGCAAGAAATGTTGCAGAATGATGATTCTTCCCCTTTGGCAAAGGGCACCATTGCTGAAGAGAAGAAATCAAATAAATCATAAAACAAAGCCCAAAAAAACCCAAAAGACTTGTTTTTAGTCTTAGAAGAACAGGAATCCTGTCTCTAGAGTATGTGTGTCGTCCTACACACCTGTATTACAAAGCTTGGCTAGTAGCATCATGCCCTGGAAAGATGACACTGAAAGGTGGAAGTGGTTCATTCCCTGTTTGCCATGCAAGGAACCTTCTCAGTCATCTCCGCATAAGCTGCCCACCCAGCCTAGACCTACTTGGTGCTCAGTGCTATTTTCCACCAGGTACAAAGTGCTGGCTAAATTAACCCAGTTCATATCTTGAAGTGAAAGTTTCTTGGAGAGTCTGAATTTTACCCATGTTGTAGTCTCCTTCACAGAGAAGTGAGAACAAAAACATCTCTGAAATAGCAAAGCCAGCATGCAGTGTCTGGAACAGAGAAAAAAACCTCACAGCTTCACATTTACTGGCTTGTGAAGGTATTCTTCTGATGAAGTCAAGTAAGTTTAAATTAAAAAAAAAAAACAAGAGGGGAGGAGTGAGAATTGCAAAGGCACATGGGAGCCTGTCAGGCCCAGAAAACCTGCTGATCACAAACTGAGGACAACAGCAGGAAGGTGGGAGAGGAGTTTTCCACCACGGGTGGTAGATCTAAAGTACTAACCTTAAAGTCTGAGACGAGGCAAGCAGATTGAAGGTAATTATATTTCAGGACTTTAAGAAGCTGACGATAGAGTGTCAAAGCCATTGCACTAGGATGTCTGTCATACTTAGAGATCAGTTAACTATGCCTTTTTATCAGATAAGGCTGTAACTCACCATACAGATAACCTTCCTAAGGTAGCAGAATCAACAGCATTTAACAATTCAATCTTTTGTATAGCCTCCAGGGTCACCTTGTTTAGAAAATATAAAGGTGAGGAGATTGGGCAGTACACTTCTGAAGATGCTGGTTCTCTTTTAACTTTGTAGATACAATGTGAGTCTTCCTCAATAGGCAAGAAGAGGACCTTGAATACTCAGTATTATCCATGATCCCTAGCTTAGACCAGCAAAATAAAGCACAAATGTGGAGTAACCCATATGCTTAATGCCAGCTGACAGAGCTGCTGCTCTTTACAACTGGCATTAGTGTAATGACAGGTCCTTGTAGGAGAATATAATCCATTTCACAATGATACCACCATGTCATCATCTTCATATATGTTTAAGTTTCACTGCTGGGGAAGCATTTCATGCTTAAATTCCAGAGGCGAAAAAGACTTCAGGGAAGAAACCACCCATCATTCAGTAATTTTTCCCCTGAACAATAGAGGAAATTAAATGAATGTGTGAAATAATATAAGCTCATCATTACATTTCCCATAGACAAAAGGAAAAGGGCAAAATAAAACGCATGTAATATAATGAAACATCACAAAACACTATATGCTTTAAGAATCAGTTGTTCAGAATAAATGCAGGAAACAGGATTTAAAAACTGAAAGAACCAAGAAGAAACATATCAAATGTTAGTGGTCAGCAGTGGTTGCAGCGCAAAAATCATCATTTTGGTCTGAGTACAAATAACCAGTGTTTTCATATTTTGAGAGTGGGAAAGACAGAAATTATATTGTTTCTAATGCTGAGCCACTCAGCTATGCAACTCACTCTTGCCATTCTGTATGACAAAGTGTAAATGGAGACACCTCTCAAGTGTGTCTAACATCAAATATAACAGTCACATCACTAAAAGTTTAAAGTCAATAAGGGAACTGACTAACCTCTTCCTGTTATCCAGTGCTATTGGGATAATCCTACCAAGTATTGTTTCATAACAGAAAAAAAATGTTCATTTTCTAGCAATCATATTAAAAAATGTATCTGATACTCACAAGAAACCAGACTCAGAGATATGGATAAACTGAATTACTTACTCTGAGCGCTCAGAAATAAGCAGCATTTCCAAACAAGTGTAGTTTGGAAAGCACATGCACACTTACTTGAGGAAGAGTCAGCTTTGTAAGCATGAATAATGAGCCATAGTGAAACAGTCACAACAACAGTCTCAAGGTGGTGTCCTCCTAAAGCCATGAGCAGATAACTAACCAGTATTCTATTTACACTCACGTGTTTATATCTCATGCATGTGGAGAAATCTCATTGGTGGTCTGGATGACTTCTTGTCTGTTTCTGGAAAGGAGTCCACCAGCATTAGGTGTGCTGTGCTGGGCAGATGCAGAGCTCTTATGTTCAGGAATCCACATTTCCTCACAGCTCATCTTTAAGAAGAATGACATGGATGCTCATCCCTGCTTCTCTCTCAGAGGATCTGAGAAAACGGTCAGAGCAACTCTTCATGCTGGAGGCACAGGTTATTACATATACCCCTATCCACACATTTCACACCCTTATCCACACCTTTACAAGCATCACAAATTTATATCCACTTCATTTTTAAAGACCTTCAGAGTAGGGGTGTAGGGTGGTTGTTAAGCATAAATGCCTCAACCTGTTTTCTGTTAACAAGGTCTGGTCCCTCAACCTTTTGCCAAGCAAAGTACCCTTTATTTTAGATAAAGTATGTGATGCAATGCACCTTAACCCTTTTCTAACTCCTAAGGGGAAAGTCCAAGCGGTAGAACAATTAATAAAAAAATACAAAGTCAAATATTCAACTTACAGATTGGGAAAAAAGGAGGAAAAAACCAACAGCAGCAACAAAAATAAGCCCAACTTTCATCCAAACTGGGAGCAAGCATTTCAGGAAGTAAACAAGACAGCAGCTAGCATGTTATCGAGCAAAGAAATCAGCAACAAAGATCAAAATGCTGTCCCAGCATACTAATGTTGACTATGTCTGTAAGTCCTAGTGCTCAAACAGACCACAGCAGTAATCTTGGTGCAACATATCCAGTCATCAGCAGTTTACTAGCAGGGTGCAACAGGAAACCCTCACATTTATCAGCTCTGCTCCCTCATCACTGTGTCACTGCACTCCATAGAAGATAGTAGTGTGCTAATTTATCAGTGAATCAGAAACAGAATAAAAATGCAACTTCTATCATCTTTTGAGTCATTTATTTCCTTCATTCCTTTATTTTTTACCCTGCATGATAAAATTCAAAAGTTTGTAGCTTGAAATTCTGTAAAGCAAATGAAGAAAAAAGTAAATCCACATTAAACTCATGTTAGGTACAACGATAAGCCCTGTTTCTACAATCAACACAATAGGGCAGACATTGACCTGCAGAGTCCTCTCGTCTGCCTGAAGATCTGCTCACCACAATCAGACTAGGGGAACATCTTCCTGGAACATGGTCTCCAAATTACTTTTTATTCTAATGCTTAAATAAGGTTGTATCCAGCACAGACAGGGTTGTTTCTCCCCTCAGAAATTCTCACTTGCAGAGGCTGATTGAAATGCAGTAAATGTGTAAAATAACTCATATGAAATGTAAACCAAACGCAGCAAGAACTGGCCTCTGGATTTGCAGAGAAGGGAACTGGTGTCTTCATGTATTCATTGCCTGTATCCCAACTCTTGGTCTATTTTGCTTACTGCATTGCTGGCTCTGGTCTTGGCCTTGTGCATAGCAACATATCTCCACAGAAGTGGGAGCCATACATCTTCTGATCAAGTTTTGTTAATTCCATTGTTAAGGTTTAAAAGTAAAGATGGATTTTGAAGTTGAGACAGCAAAGATAAACTACTTCAACAAAGTCAAGAGAATTAATACGCATCTAAGGATTTTCAACATAGGATCTCAAAGCAGGGAAAGGAGAGGTACTGCTTAGTGCAATTTCACCAGCACCTGTCAGTGCATAGCAGTGGCTATTACCACACAAACAATATTGCATGACAGCTCAGAGCCATGCAAAGTAAAGCATCTAGCTGAAACCAGAGGGGATGGACTGTGTAATGCACACACTCTGTCTAAATAGCACATGGTTTACAAGCTAGGCTGGGTAGCTCTGCTAGTTCCATAATGAACACAAATGGTCAAAGTGCTGCATCTCAGATGAAAAGTAACTGCCCTGGAGCCAATGCCCTTAACATTATGGTGGGTTAGTGTTGATACAAAGGGAAAGGTGTCACCTGCAAAGTCAGCAACACCTGCTTCTGTAGCAGCACATCAGGGTGTTTGCTGGAAATCTTCAAGAGAAGAGTGACCTGACCTTGCTTATGGGTCATATCTAAATCAAAGCACAGGCTAAGGTGGCATGTTCAGGGCAGAAAGTGATAGGAGGAGGAAGAGAAGCATGACTTCTCTTTATTTATCCCAAAGCCAGAAATCAAAGCTATTTCTTTGTGCTATCATTATGTAATACCTTACTACAAGAAGACAGCATTGTTTTTCCCTCTAGTTTCTCACCTCTTTGCAGAACCAATATGTATATATATTTTAGCATGTTTGTATAAAGGTCCATTTCATAAACTAACATTCTGGAACATTTTTTATTTCTCTAACCCAAGGAAGAAATCCACCAAATCAGTTCCTTGTATCTCAGAGAACTATTGCAAGATCCATCTGGAGAACATGTGAGATGTGACATGCCAACATTTGTTCTGTTTGAGCATACTGTACTTGAAGCCAGACCTGTGCAGGAAAAAAGATCAGAGCTCTGTTCTGAGTGCCTTTCACCTAAGGGTCCTGGGAAAAAAAAAAAAAAAGAAAGAAGAACTAAAAATAAGAATCAACTGTCAAGAGCAAATCGTCAAAAAAAAAAATGTAAATCAAACCAGTGAACTCAAATAGTGCTTAAATAGTTTGCCTATGATGATAATATCAGAAAGATAAAGACTGAATGGTTAACTAAATTCAATCCCAGTTTTAAAAGTGGCTGTGGTAGGACAGTAGCTGCACACAAAACAAAAGGTCCTTGTGATAAAGTTATGCTCCTAAATACAGACCATTGAGTTAATTAATGTTTACTTAAGTACTTGTCATCTAAAGCAGGAGCAGAGAAAACCATCAACATAACCAAAAGCTTGCGACACCAATTTGCATCCAGTTCCATGTGCATGTTTTATTTATTTTCAATCAGGATCAATCAGGAAGGAAAATAATCAATGAAGTCGCAGTCATGAGTGGTATTTGGCCATCTGGGGGCTCCAGTTTCTCTCGGCCTGCATTGGAGGCAAGGAAAAAAATTTTTTTCAAGAGCACGGAGGAGCTCCATATGGTTGAGATCAAAGGTGTTGCTGGGTGCATGGTTCTGCTTTATTGCCAGGCACTGCTGTTAATTAGAAAACAAGATCAGAGGCAGTATTAAAATCCAATTAAATTGATATGAACAGATTGCCAAGTGATGTTCACTAATGTATAATTGAGCACCATGCAAATTTTGGTGGCTGCCTTTTGTTTTTTCTCCTCTCACTCTGGAATGAATGATGAAGCTATGAAGTTTTCCCTCATTGTAAAAGATAAACAAGTTAATGCACTGATCTAGGGGGTATTGCTTCAGTGATTGATGAAAATGAGAGTGGAATATTAACGTGTGACTTTTGGGGGGCTTCTTTTATAATCTTATTTTGTTCTTCATTCTTCTATTAGTGTTGGTTTTGTTATTTTTGTTATGGTAGTATCCAAGTACATGAGCAGATCCTTCACCATTCCAGCATTTCACATACAGAGAAACTTCCTCTGGAGCTGGAGATTTGATTCAAACAATTACTAAACCATGAATATTTCAAGCGACAGTCCTGCTACTGCTGGAAATTAACTTTCCAAGAACTATATGGACTTTATACCGTATATCTTTGTTTAGAATCCACTGCTTCTATTAAATTTAATTACTTCCCTGTGCAGCTTTATATTGAGGGTGACTTCAAAACGAGGGCAGCAGCTATTAAATTTAATTACTTTCCCCTGCGGCTTGCATAGTAAAGGTGCATGGTTAAGGTGCAGCTACTAAACGAGGGTAGTTTCTAAACAAAGATATATAATATTTATACCATATATATTTCCTCTTCTGTATCTATCTGTCTTTCATATACACACTTCGTGTGTGTGTGTGTGTGCACATAATGCAGGTACATAGCTAAGAGAAATCATTAAAGGCCAAATGCTAACTTTAAGTTAAACTCTATAATACCTTAACTGCATTTCTGCTTCTTTCCTTCTGTGAATGCTTCACATGGTTCCATTCACAATTCTCACTGAGTTCAATCTGACCAGTCTTAATATAGATCAAAACTCCAGGATGTAAAATTCATTGAAAAGCTGCAGAAATGCTGAAGTCTTTTGGGAAAAAAAAGCATTTTCGTGTAGAACTTACAGTAAGGAATAAATGGAGATAACTCTCATCCTTGCAAAACTAATATATTGATATTATTGAGCTTTATCTAATCTATCATTTGCTAGCTGTAAAGATGTATTGATGTAAATGCTGATTTTAAAAACAGGGTCAAAGGTAACATATAAAAGACCAATAAAGAAACCAAAGTTGTGTCTGATATGGTGTTCAGAGATATTTGTGGAGCTTTCAGAAATTGTTTAAATTCTATTAAAAGAAGAACACATTGAATCAAATAATGTTAGTTATACATGTGAACAGATAACAGAGCTGCTGTTGCAGTTGTGCTTGCAGAGAGATAAGCTGTGTTTGTATTACCTGTGCTCAACAGTGCAGGGTGTACAACATAAGCAACTTGGTGGGTGTAGGCAGAGGGAAGGGTGAGCAGCACCAAACGGTTCATGTTCTCACCTCCCTGTTCCATTTTAGATAAAAACCAAGGGATATTCAGCTGTCAATACAAACTCGTCACAGTGGTTCCCATACCCCTTTCAATCAATGCACCCACTGCCCACACAAGGCAGAGAGCAGTGGTAGGAGTTTATGTAGCATGTCTATCTTAGAGCTTGACAAAAATCCTTTGAAAAATTACTATAAAACTTTGGAGACTCTGTTTCCAATGCAGTAAAAGTGAAATGAACAGTAAAGCAAATGAAGAAGCTGTGATGTGTTTTATGCATTTCTAAAATAATTTTTAAGAACCTGATACCAACTCAGTTTTACTGGAATAGGTAATGGTACTTGGAACTTTCTGAAGTTTCTGTCCAAACATTTTAAAAAGTAGCTTTATGAAAACAGGAAAGTTATACAGCTCACTCTTTAGTTCCAAGGAAGAAATATGCTTTTACAAGAATTGGAATGACAATCAGAACAAAATATACCTGGTTAAAATTCTCTGTGCAAGCACAGTGTTATAAATGTTTTGTTAGAAGTATTTAAAAATTAAAAGGGCCAAAAAAAAGAAAAAAGAACAAAAAATGAGGAAAGTCTATATATAAAATGAAAAATGAAAGGCATTTTCATTAGTTTAGTATTAGTATTTTAGGGGATTGGGAATTTCTCTTTGTCCTTCCCTTCCCACTTTGCTTATAATTTTTTCTATTTTTCTTTCTTCAGGTAATTTTGTTAGAAGTATTTAAAAATTAAAAGGGCCAAAAAAAAGAAAAAAGAACAAAAAATGAGGAAAGTCTATATATAAAATGAAAAATGAAAGGCATTTTCATTAGTTTAGTATTAGTATTTTAGGGGATTGGGAATTTCTCTTTGTCCTTCCCTTCCCACTTTGCTTATAATTTTTTCTATTTTTCTTTCTTCAGGTAAAGGCTGTGGAGTACAGGAAAGATAAGAGTGTAGCAGGGAGGAATAGACTATTGCTATTAAAAATACTTGTTAAATCTTTCATGTTTTTCCAGCAAAAACAAAACAATACCTGAGAATATCACCCCCAAAATTACTAAAAGGTAAATAAATGGGAAAACTGTTATGATGCATACTAAACCCCTTTGTATTTCTGGTGTATTGTTTCAGAATGTTTCTGTAGAAACCATCTTGCTATCTCATTGAAACAATATTGCTTCAACATTTCCCTGTCTAACAGAGGGTTTTGTTTAAATTGTTAATGTCTAAGTTCAGTACAAGGACTTTATTGATAAATGGATTTTGCAATTAACCATCAAGAGACACAAACCCACGTCCTGAAGCAGAACACACTATGTTCTTCCTCCTTATAGCTTAGGAGCTACAGTGCAATGCAAAGAAAGCAAGAGTTTTCCCTGAGAGCACTTTTCCTCTATTCTGTCCTTTGGGGTAAGACCTCTTTAATTATTTAATGTCTGTTTATACAGCTTTTGGGTCCTTGGATCCTCACTGTGATGTCAAAGAATTACTGTAATACAGAAAAAGAGGGAAAGAATGAAGAGGAGAAGGAGCAATTAGTGGAGGAAAGACAATGAAACATGTTACTCAAGAAAAGTGATCATCAATTTACCCACAGTTATATTAATGTGGTGTCTGAGACACCAAATTTCCTTCCAAGACCTACAGAAGGAGATGACAGCTATTACAGATGTGTGATGTTCTTGCAGCAAGTCTATGCTACTGGTTGTAATTTAGCCATAGTGGTACTGTGGTCACAGAGGTTAACCCAGTTAACTCATTTCAAATTAGCTGAGTCTTTCTGCATAGCATGGCACTGAGAAATGAAGACTAGCCTGGAGGAGCATTTCTGCATGTGGAAACATGTACAAATGTGGACCTTTTGAAAGAGACCAACTGAATTTTATAACAATGAGGGAAAAGCAAACTGGGGAGATCACATGCCCAGCTGAGGTAAAGTAAAAGTAAAATTTCCAGTGGCAACAACCCTAATTCCTTGCAATAGCTGACAACTAGAAAACAAGATTTGTTATGTCACCCTATTATATGATACTAGGTCTATTAAATAAGTGTCTATATGTTGACTTCAGTAGGCTCTGAATGCTCTTCTATTTTCTAACAGTAGCAAGATGTGTTCAAGATGTGTTTCCCCACTGAATAGAGCAACTAGATCCAGGATGACAATTTGTTCCATTGTATGTCCCTCCATCTCTAGGGCCAAATGTAGACAAAATGTTTAAAACGCTCCACAGTGGAAATTATGTTAATTTCTTCATAACTAATCAACATGGCAACTGGTGCAATACAATGGGCAAGCTCTTTGTCATTTTCTTACTGCGTTTCCCGTTGAGCTTTATGCTTCATTATCACCCAAGCTTTATATATTTGATGGCAAGGATAATTTAATACTATTCTATCAGTGTCTCCACTGTGAAGTTTGTCTTTAACAGAAAGCTAACTGCTGATCTTCAGACACAAAGCTCAGGAATCTATCAACAGAGTTCAAAATTAGCTGAGATCTTATAGCCCAAGGCCACCCTGGTAACTAATGGCAATTTTACAATCATTAGTTTTTGGTTGATGGGCCAGTAGTAAGTGGGACCACGATCATGACCCAAATCTAAGAAAAAGGCCTCCAGGCCCAGCTTTTTGTCAGATTATGGCTTTACTTACCTAAGCTGGTTTTATCTTATTATAGTGTGTAAGCTGTGGTAAGCTTGATACAGACAGGATAGAAGAAAAGAAATCGACCCAACCTAAGCAGGGTACTAATCACAGGAAAAAGGTTGGGAGAAATAATCAGGGGTATAAATCAGCACCATCCCTGCTGGCCACTACTTGATGAGCTACAGATTTGAATCCAATTTTGCCTTATCATATTCATTTGGAAATTGTCAAACACAGTAAATAAGGCAAAGGATATCCCAGATGAATATTTTGGTTTATATACTTTACTTATAGTATGTTTTTAGGAAGTTTACAAAGACAAACTCCTCTAAATGAAAAAAAAAAAAAAAAAAGAAGTCCCAGTCCTTATTTCTGGGATGTTTTTTATATTTTCAACTTACTACTACATAATGTGCAAACTTCTGAGGGGAAAAGATGACACCTTGCTTTCATTTGCCCGATGCTTTTCAATTACAAGAAACCAAGATAGTATTTCTGAGTTGAGACAGTGGAAAAATTTCCGTGCTGAATAATTTCAATTAAAGTGAAAACAGTATTTTGTTGTATGTTACAAGGTGTTGCAGGATAGAAACAAATTTCCCAACCATCTCTAATTTTCAGAAATTAACACAGCAGAGCATGGGCCTTTGAATAAGTGTTTCTGCTCTGCACAGAAAGAAATAAAACATCCGGTTTTAGAGATATTCAGAATTTATTTCCAAAGAATATTAGATTGCATACTGCAACCTCTCTTTTAGCTGTTCATGTTTCTGCTAAGCACAAAAATCTCTGTTAAACATTTCTCCTTGAAAGTGC
>NW_008693975.1:174606-178102 GCF_000695815.1 Acanthisitta chloris | reverse complement strand
TGATTGGGGAGTGGGGGAGGGAACTGACTCCCAAATGATATGTGTAAGAGGATAATAGACAAGGAAAAAGGTGGTGAGACTGCATGGGGAATACTATCTAAACAGGGCTAGTACAAGAAAGGGGGTGGTTATGTTGTATGCTTATCTACTAGAAAAATACAGGCCAGGGTTACTGGTAAGTCGAGAGAAATGACAGAAAGTGTGGGCTTGTGGGAATGAAATCCAGCCCTTGTCACTGATCTCAGGCACACTTTTTTTTCTGTGATTTGGTTTCTTCAGCTGTAAATAAAATTCAGCTCTATCTACCTAACATCTTGGTACCAGTACTAATACCTAACCAATATCTTGGTTCATAAATTAACTGTTATGAAGAGTCTGGCCACCCAGGATTATAAGACAACGCAAGTACATATTGCTACTGATACCAAAAGGTAGATATTCAGCAGAGACTTTCTCCTTACATACCTAGGCTGAGATAATACAGTGTTTATCAAACCAAATAATAGATTGTCTCCTTCTATTTCCCAATATCACCAGCTATTTTCTGTATCCACCACTTTGTGCTTGCTTTGTCTCCTTTATATTTCCCTTAAACATCCTTTACAACCTCTTTAACACAGAACATGGAGGTAGATGAACTCAGTCTAAGAAACTAGCATGGTCATTCCTACTGTTTCTATGGCTTCTGTCCTATTTTAAATTTCAAATTTTGGGTGGAGGGGACAGGATAATAATTTTGTTCTCTATTTCTACAGCCCAATAATAGTCTCATCTACAGGTGTCCTCCAGATGCAATAAGAAAAACAACATTGGTAAGAAGACAAAACCATTTCATCAGCATATCCAGACCAGGAGAAAAATAATCCTGATCATCACAAGGCAATAGAAACATCATTGTGCTCCTTTTGTGTGAGATTGTACTATTTTTATTTCAATATGTTGGCAATGACAGATAGCTAAAAAGATTTCTGACTTGGCAAACCCCAATGGTATTGTTCATCTGAACTTTGTCCACACTTGAGTGCAACATATTGTTCAAAACTGTCAAAAAAAGCCATCTCAACAGCCCCGACCCACCATAAATGCTTCCACCAAGCCAATTGCTAGAAAGAAACAAGCAATGGACACTGGGGCAGCAAGTGTTAAACCAAGGTCCTTTTCTTGCCACTATGACTCCTATTGGCAGAATGTTCATGTGTAGGAAAACAAGCAGGTCAGGAAACATGCCTTCTCCAGGAAGTGGACTGGTGATCTGTGAGAGCTGTTACCATGTCAACTGCAGGGTATCAACACAAGGTCTGACGTAGCTGAGACAACTCTGGCCCATTATTTGAAACTTTCCTACTAGAAGTAGGAAACAGGTCGACAGAGCCACTGATTGATTGGCTGTCCTTAAAATTATCACCTCTTAGAAGTCCTGGTTCTGTAACACTCATTCCTAGACTTTGGTTTATTTTCCTGGAGCTTGTTTGAGTATGAAAACAGTGAACACTTATTTTTGTCATTCACAGCGGAGCTAGGACTGTGAACTCACACAAGAGTGGGTTTATTGAGAAAGAAGTTGCCATTCAAAAGTTGAACTGTGGTTCAACTATTTTGGAGAAACACAAGCAGATGACACAGTGCTTTTCTTCATAGTGAATATGCTTGGATGGCAATTGCAATGAAACTGAAGATTTATCTAAATGGTCATACACATTCTGGTGTCTGGGATGAAGTGAGGAAAGAACAAAGAAATCAGGTGAGACAGGTGGAAATTGTTCTGGTACATTTTTTCAAACCATTACTGTGCCATGAATGAGAACCACTCACCTGTACTAGAACATTTTCAAGCAATAAATGAGCACAGTGACTAATGCCAAAATCAAAGTGAGGCACCTCTTCCTTACACACCCTACCCACACATTTATTTGGATTCAGAAACACCAACCTGATCTCAGTGGCCTGATCTCAGATCCACTCACCTACTCCCAGCCTTGGAAGGCAGGGCAAATTTGGTAGCTGCTGACTAAGTAAACCACGTGGGAGTATGTCGTTCAGGCACAGATGGTATTAGTCCTCCTAAACTAATGAGAGCTTGGCAATCACAAGGGGGACAGGAACTGAGAGAGTCATGGATAACCCCAAACAGAAAGGCAGCACCCAGCAATGGATTCCAGGGGAAAGAAACCCAGTTACTGAAGACAGGCTTTTTGCAATATTTGCTCATTAATGGGATTAAGTAATTTGGATTATTTTTTTTTAAAAATACCGCATCAACACTTCTTTTTGCAAATGACACAGCTCTTTTTAAAAGAAAGGCAGTCTGCTGGTGTTGTCAATCTCCTTTAGTTCTACTAAGAGGTAAAGCTAATGAAGAAGAAGCCAGAACACAATTTTCACTAGTATCAACTACCAATCTGGCTGCTCCAGAGAAATTGTTAGTTGCACCAACCAGCTTTCCTGATATTTCAGTAGTCCCATTTCCTGGACACATTTTGTCCTTTTGATTCTGGGAGGATGGGTCAAATACACCTACCTGGTGATGAACTCACACTGATCTCTTGGATGTCTGAGGAGGATAGAGGCTCAGATCCTGTTCGTTTTCAGCAGAGCTTAGAGTTTTTTGACTCCAGACTAATTTCCTCGTAAAAGGAGACCTGAAAGTATGAGTCAACAGCCATTGATAGCAGTGGAGAGATTCTCATCAATTTCACTGGAGGCTTGCCCAGACACTAATTAACCAACTAAATGGCCTTCCTAACAAGGTTACCAAAAAAAAAAAAAAAGCCAAAAACATCTTAACTGCTTCAGCAATACCTAGAAAATGAAAA
The DNA here is from genome assembly GCF_000695815.1 of Acanthisitta chloris. Taxonomy (NCBI): domain Eukaryota; kingdom Metazoa; phylum Chordata; class Aves; order Passeriformes; family Acanthisittidae; genus Acanthisitta; species Acanthisitta chloris. The sequence continues at coordinate 175,289 of NW_008693975.1, read as the reverse complement.
TGAGCAAATTATCCCAGGAAGAGTGGTGGTAATCAGTGATAGGGAAATCTTCTTTGGAGAAGCTTGAAAGTTTTTTTTCAAACGTTATTTTTAGCAGCCACCCTAGAAATTCCTGACTTTTTTTACATAATTTTGAATTCTGCTCTTGTATTGTTTATCCCTCCAGTTATCTGCTTTCGAATATGGATGAATCTGCTGATTGAAAATTAAATATAAATATCCATGTGCTTTATATATTTAGTAACAAACACATGCACACATATGTACAGTGAATTTGCATTGTTGCCTGGGAACAAAATGCCTATTTTTAGTTAATATCAGGTGATTTTAATTTACAAGAACTAGCTTGCCTCTCAGCATTTTAAAGAGCATACACAGAGGCACCTGCATGCTTCTAACATTTGATGTATCATTAAATATGCCTTCTCACATTTGGCACACAAACCCTGATAAAGTTTCACCTTTTAACGAAATAAATGACTCAATTAACAAGATGAAAAACAGCAGTATGGTGGCAGACCCTCTTGGTGGCAAAAAAAAAGGATAAAAAAGAATTATCTCAGCAGGGTGTTAATACAAGGAGCGCCACAACACACAGCAGGCACATGGTTTGACTGACAGCCACCCAGCAAAGCTGACAGATTTGTCAGTTTGCTGACCGCTGGCTTGAGTCTCTCGCACCA
>NW_008693975.1:163759-174574 GCF_000695815.1 Acanthisitta chloris | reverse complement strand
CAAGCGCTCACTTGTCTCTGTTAATCTAATTGAATTTTTTTAAGTTGTTTTCATTTTTATCTGCTCCTCAGAGGAAATGTTCGTTCCTGGAGCAGTAAATTTTGGCACCTTTAGATGACTAACTTCCTGTCCTTTGTCTGTGCTTCAGTCTTTGGAAGGAAGACGCTGACATAGATACAGGGCTAAATTCATCTCTCAGCTCCCAGGGCTTGAATGGATATAACCAAGGCACAATTGGGCCTACTACAAAGGAAAATCACTTTTTTTAATGGAACTGGAATTTAGGACATCTGTGTTCTGTTTCTCCATAAGGTTCCAGCTGACAGGGAGCACTGTTCATGTATGATTTCTTCTCTATGACCAGAAACCAAGCTGAAAGGAAAGTTGGAAAATTGTTATCCCTTTCCTTGAAGCAAACATTAACCTTCATGCTAACATCTGCTGTGCTGTTCAATGGGAAATTAGGAACATAATATGGATGCATATGGAGAAATCGGTGAGTTTGACTCAAAGACAGTTCAGTACTGTCAGGTATGGAAGAGTCTGCCAATCAACTTAAAACCTGGCCAAGCAAAGATAGCCTTGTTTAAAGAAGAGATGATCAGGAATTGCACAAAATCAATCTGCTGAATATCATCATTTCTGAGGTTAGTAGATGTAAAACCACAACCTCTATTGTCTAATCAGGCATGTGCCTACATGAATGACATCTTTATAATTGTATGCTGTATCTCCCTATGTGTTGCATATCTTTAAGTTCCCAGAATATGTGTAATCAGTCTAGATCTAGGAACTGCATTTACAAGGTTTTTTAAGGTATGACATACAAAACTAAATATGTTCTGAGTTGACGCAATGCTGATCTCCCAAATGCTACCAAAAAAGGGCAGGTTGCTTCTAATAAATCTTTTGAGATATTATTAAGAAGACTTAATGTTGAACCTGCTCTGATACACTGAATTCTGACTGAAGGAAAATTCAACTAAAATAACTTGGTGATAGTTTTAACTTGTGTAAGACAGTTTATCTTGTATCTGTGCAGCAAAGAAGCATTAAAACTTCAGTGCTCAAAAGCCTCATTTAATTTCAAATGGCAATGCTCCTACGTACATGACAAACCTTAAGATTAGGTCTTTGGTTCCTCTGAATGAGGAATATCTATTTTCAAGCTGAGCATTTCACACTACCTTAGTACCAAAATGTATTTGCAATATTCCCCAAGAATGGACAAGCCTAGCACTCATTTAACCCAAGGCAAACAGTGTCATGCTATTCTCACAGTTATAGGGCTCCATATTGGTTTTTATCTGGACTCTCTGTTGGGATTTTAAAGAGAATATCTTTTTACCTTTCTTCTGCTTACAGTGGTGAAGTTCTGCTTTCTCTAATGGAACCATTTTCCTGAAATCAATAGGGTTGTTTGTTGAATCAGATGATATTAAAACAGAGTATACACACATGAGCGTGACCTTCAGCTACAAACTTTCTTGATAGTTAGAGAGATGATTATTTCTAATATAGATTAGGATTTGCACTGCAAACTGTCAAGAAATGTCAGGATAAATAAAGGTATGCATTATTTTCCTGTCTTTTCAATAAACTCTGGGGGGGAAAAAAACTAAACAAGTGTCTTTTATATCCTGAAGTAAATTGGTTTGTATTTGCTTTAACGTTCTCATTTCGCTGACGCCTTCTTTGGAATAAATCCATCAATGTAGCATGTGACTAGAGAGTCTGGGAATATTTCCTTAATTTCCATACAGTGCACCTTCAAAAGGTATATAGTGACATGTGGAAGGAATTAAATTTGATAGTTTTTCTCAGGACTATTTGACAGTAGTACTGAAAACGAACCTGAGAGTGAAATATGGACAAAACCTGGGTAGGTCTTGTGCTAGAAATGACTAGTTTCCAGCATTGACCTAGAAAATCATTTAGCTCTAGACCTTTCCAGTCTTTCTAGACCTTTCCAATCTTTCTAGACCTTTCCAGTCTTTCTAGACCTCTTATCATGCTTCAGACTGGATCATATTGAGAGAAATAACTATTGTGCTTTATTATAGATATCTTAATTTTCCTCTTTTTTAAAAATTTTAATTTCTTTTCATGGATTCATCCTTAGAGAGAGAAAGGGATAAAAAATTGTTAAAGAGACTGCATTGCTTTTCCAGGAGAACAGAGGAGTGTAAGTCAAGTTCTAATTAGCAAAAATCAAAATTTTACATTGAACTTCTTGTGACTTTTGTGATTTTGATTAGATAGATATGTTATCTTTCCCTGATTATCTGCACAAGCTCTTTTATCCTTTTTAGTAGCTCTGGTTTTAGGGTACAGAGAGGGGTATATCAATAACCCCATCCAGAAACTGACTCAGTACACTTGAGTTTGGTGTTAGTGGGGGTGTTACACGGGTGGCTTCTGTGAGAAGCTGCTAGAAGCTTCCCCATATCCAGCAGAACCAATGCCAGCAGCTCCAGGACAGACCTGCCACTGCAGCAAGGCTTAAGCCAATACAATCCATGATGGTAGTAGCATCTCTGTGATACTATATTTGAGAAGGAAAAACCAGTTATTGTGGAGTAGTCATTGCAGCCAGAGAGGAGTGAGAATATGTGAGAGGAACAACTATGCAGACACCAAGGTCAGTGGAGGAGGGGGAGGAGGTAGTCCAGGTACCAGAGCTGAGGATCCCTTGCAGCCTGTGGTGAAGACCATGGTGAAGCAGCTGTCCCTCTGCAGCCCATGGAAGCTAATGGGGTGCAGAGATATCCTTGCAACCTGTGGAGGACACCCACACTGGAGAAGGAGGATGCCCAAAAGGAGGCTGTGAACCCATGGGAAGGCCATTTTGGAGCAGGCTCCTGTCAAAGACCTGCAGACCCTGGAGAGAGGAGACCCATGCCAGAGCAGGTGTCCTAGCCCTAACCCTAACCATAGAGATATGATCCTATGGGGGGAACACACTGGAACAGGCTGTTCCTGAGGGACTGGACTGCACTCTGTGGAGAATGACACATGCTGGAGAAGTTCATGGAGAGCACTCTCCCATGAAAGGGATCCCACACTGGAGAAGGAGAATGACCCCTCTCCCTCAGAGCAGCAGCAGAAATGATGTGTGATGAACTGACCATAACCTGCACTCCCTCTCTCCCTGTGCCACTGTGGGGGAGAAGGTAGAGTAGAGAAGGAGGAACATGTTTTTAAGGTCTGCCATACTCTGTTATCCTGCTCTGATTTTGTTAGTAGTAAAATCACTTCATTTGCCCAAGTTGAGTCTGTTTTGCCCATGATGGTATTTGGTGAGTGATCAATCCTGCTCTTTTTCTCAACTCATGAACCTTTTGTTATCTTTTCTCTCCACTGTCTATTTGTGGAGGGGAGTGATACAGTGGCTTTGGTGGGTGCCTGGCATCCAGCCAGGGTGAACCCACTACAAGATTACTGTACATGAGTAGCTTACAATTAATATTTCCTTCACATAAAGGGAGTTGTGACTGATTTCTTCAGGAGGGAATTAAAAAGGCAACAGAAATACCTTTCATATCTGTTCTTTCTCAGTTTGATGGAGTCAGGACAAGTCAATTTGGTGCTTTCCTATGCTGCAAAATATTTTCTTTTCAAGAACATCATCCTGATGATTCACTTGGAATACAGAGCCCAGAACAAGGGACACTTACAGGTCACCATAAATACAGAAGGCACATCAGCATTGCAATGTCCAGGGAATTACACTTTTAGAGACCTTTATGCACAAATGCACAAAATAAAAAACAAAACACAAAACTTTTCCAGAACTTTGTGATCCACTTGCCAAAATTCAACCTATGCAGAAAGGGTAAATTCAGTGTGAGAACTTCTAGCCATTGTTGATTTGCCAACCTGTACTGGTACCAACTGAAGAGTTAAATGTCTAATGATATAACTCAAAATTCTTTGATTTTTCTTTCACATAAATTTGGTTGAAATCTTTGTTTATAAGAAATGCATCCATCCTTATAAGAATCAAACCATATTCGGGAAACATTCTGTGTTTTTCAATTTTGTATGCAAGAAAATAGAAATATGAAAGAGAATTCAGCACATGGATGAATAAACCCTTAATTTATTAGATCGTTTTTGCTCTGATCAAGGGAATAGCTCAAAGAAAAGAGGTCAGAAGGACTAGTACTGTTAATATGCAATTGATGAAATCCTCAAACACATATTGATCCACTTTTTATTACATTTTTAAACCCTTGACTGTGAATATTTCCCAATAAGACAATAACTATAGCAAATATAATTTGCTGTTCTTAATCACAGTAGATGTTCTTCCCCTTCTAAAGATCATTCACGCTGAAGATATTTACATCCAATACACAATGTGAATTTGCCATGGATTGCATTTCATACACCACCCTCTCTTTCACACTCATTTCTTCAAGCATATCATCTCTGTATTTGATGCTATCTGTACTAACATATTTTAGTCACACATTGAAATCCCAAACAAACTTTCCTGACAATATAAATTGTTACCACAAAAAAAACATAATCATGTGTTAGACCTCTACCCCCTAAAAAACCTTCACTGCCTTATTCATTACTTAAATAAAAAGAAAAAGGCAAGTTAACTGTCAGGAGTTTTTTTCTCAGAGCTGTAGAATTTCACAAGGAATTCAGTCTACAGGGAGAATTGGGGAGAGCTGGTCGCCCAGACAGGCCTGCCTGGGGAAAGTCTTTCTGCTGCCTGTGTTTGACACAGCTTGAGGCGAAGCAGGTTGTATGGGCCTTGACCCAGCAAGGTCATCATTTTGTGAGCAATTCTGAGGCCTGACATCTGCTGCCTGGCTTTGAGTACAAACCAGACCCCCTCAGCCCAAACACAGCCCTGTGTAAAATAATCCCCCAGCAAGGATCCTAGGCTTCAGTGAAAAGGCTAAATGGCCCTCTTTTTGTCTGGGTGTCCAGGCTTTTTAGTCCTTCCTCATCACGTAGCAGAGAGTAGAGAACAAAACCATTCCCAGGATGCAGATAAAGGCCATATTCTCACAACTCCATGCCATAACTTCTTCACCTCATGTGAGACTTGCATTTATGCTCCAAGAGCATGGCTTTGGGAACAAAAAGGGAAGGGGAGCAGTAGCTCAGAGAGGGACACACTCTTCTTCTGAAAATGTATTTGAAATTCTGCCTTTTCCTTCAGAGTTTTGGGAAAAAAAATCTATTGTACTAAATAAAGCACATGAGGTATATGTGCCATTTAAATATTAGTAAGACTGCAAACAAGGAATAGAAGAGCTGGTTCTCACACTTTCTGTTTCTCCATGTGGGAGGAACTCAGAGGAACCTGATGACCCATGTAGAGGTGGCTTTAAGTCTTGGCTGCTGTTTGAAACAGTGGTGTATTCGTCTAGAGAGGAATGAGCATGTTAAGAGTAAAAAGCGAACAAGAAATGAAGAGCAGAGAGCACCTTTATAAACCTTTATAAAAGCAGAATTTCTTTAGTTGGCCTATTCTTCATAACAAGGGATATCTGTGTTTGGATAGTTATGCTTAATGTTATAAATTCCCTAATTTTACTTGTGATCTTTAAGACTAAGCAAATAAGCTCATCAAAACAACTAGGGCCAAAGATCTTCTAAGAATTGCTTAGGAGTTTCTAGGAAACATTCAATACAATATTTCTAGCCCAGAGTATACAGCTATTCACCTTCCAGCACATCATGATCTGTCCTTTTGTCTTCTCCCCATGCAGAAAAATCCAGCCTGCCCTCAGATTTTGCTAACACAGGATAGCACTGCTTGAATACTTCCTACTGTTACATCAGACCCAAAGAAGGATCTCAGTAATTTTATTCTGCAAATATAAATCTTTTCACTTTTATTGAGAATTGTAAATTATTTAGCCAATGTCTAGTAGTCTTTGGTAAAGGCTCAGGGGAATCAGTTGAACAAGGTAGAAATTGATAACCAGGATTCCTTTGGTGAAACCATGACAACCCTAATGGAAGTTGGTCTGTAAATACCTTGACAACATTGGTGAGTAGCTTATTGGTCTGTAGAACTATTTTTTAACTACCTGTATGTGGATTTTATCTCCTCAAGAAAGATTTCATTTCAGGGAAGTCATACAATGGTTTCTACAAACAGGCACCTGCATTGAAATAAAGATATCATTATGATCCCCTGCTATTGCAAAAGGATTGTCATCCAATGTGTGCATTCACTGTAAGTATCCTACAACTCCTTTCTCTTACTCAAAGTCCTTATGTAGTATGAGATTCTGCACTTCATGCACACTGAGACATCCACAGAAGTACAATTGCTCTGTATCTGTACAAAGAACTTTGACGATTACATAATTCCTTTCTTACTATGCCACAGTCCTTGCCTCCTCAAAGTTGCAGGTTTTGCTTTAAAAGTATAGCAGTTTCATTATGAATTGAGTCATCCTCTGCACCATGGTGCTAGATAGGCAGGAACACTTCTAAAAAAAAAAACTTACAAAATTTTATTTTAAATCTGTAGACTATTAAATATGCAAGTAAAGCAAGCAATTCTGGTTATGAGATTGTAAACTAAAGGACAAGTGACATTTAAATTCACAAAATTTGGAAATTTTCTCTCACTTGAGAAAAGGTAAAAAAGGGTTCCTAGACAGTATATTATGCTCTGCTGTTGGACGCTGGTCGGGAATTTAAGGGACTGATGTGATTGGCCTCAATCCCACTATCTGAGATAGAGAGATAGAGGGATCAGAGAAATGTAGCTGCCATCTACTGCTTGTTTTCTCTGCCAGGCCAGGAAAGTGTGATAGCAGAACAAACCAAAATTGTTCTTCTTAACATGACAAGTTCCCTAACATCAGGATATGCAACAGTGTGCCTAAGGGGAAAGAGAAAGAAGAGGGATGTCTAGGCTGGCAGAGAATGTTTTCTGAGAATAGTATCTTCCATCCATTAACACCATTGACTGCCTACTTGTCTTCTGTCTGTTTCCTTAGTCTTCTGGTAAACCTGATAGGTTTACACCAATGTAACTTTTTTCCTGTTCCCTAGAAAGCCTGTTTTGTACAAGTTCTTGGGTAAATTGTGGTTATTCAACTAGGATGTAATTCCTACAGATCTGCATGGCAGGAAGAGCCTTTTTACTAGTTACAAGGTAAAGGAGAGTATATGTTCACAATGCAAGTGCCAAAACCTTCTTTCTGTGTTTCAGATATCAGTTGATATAGCTGCAGTCATCATCGAATTATTTCGTGTCACTGAGGCAATTCCAACTTCCTAGTGCTATATGATATGTCACCTATTTTTTGGCAGTTACTGTAACAAACTTCTTGACTAGCTTGAAAAAAAGATTGGAGTTGTACTTATGATGTGCTCTTCTTAGATTTGCATCAATTAAATAAAAAATCTTGCTAAGGTTCTTATTGAAAAAGTGCCCTGATAAGATTTTTATTTTTAAAATAAAAACTCACTAAAGATTTGTGCTGATAATAATTATGCACTGATTAATTGGATTAATTTCCTGGATGATCAAAGTATGATAGGTACTTAATAACGCAGCTACAGAATGATGGCTCTCGACAGGTAAATGATGTAGTATACTTTCTTAAATCTAGCCCAGCTGGCATAGAGAAGGAAATGAGGCCAGTAGAGAACAGACAGGTTAAGTATACTATTTTCTAGAGCTGTTCTGATCCAGAAGTTGAGACATAAAAAGATGGGAGAAGGTATCAGCTATGAGTAACTAGAGGTTGTGGGGGCAGTCTTTTCTACAGTGGGCATGTTTATCAGTTGCAATCACTCCTTCTCAGGATTCCCAGAGAAGGTACAATTTGGAAAGAGAAATAGTTGCATTTGGAACTTCCAGTATCTCACTCCCATGCAATACGTCCATATCTATCACTGGCAATAAATATTCAGACTGTATGACAGAGCACAGTGCCACTGTAAGTGCTATGATGCATATCAGTCTTTTCTACCATGCTTTTGGTATCTTGAGCATTTCCAGGAACCAAAGGATTGGTGACAGTGGTAATGGCAGCCTGGGTGACTGGATCAGTTGACAGAGCTAGATTGTTAAACATGAAACAGCTTCATCAAACAAGCACATCTGCCTGAAAAAAAGAAGAGGGGGAAAAAAAAAAAGGCTGCTTTTTGTTGATTTACTAAAATACTCCTGTCCATTGGCTTTGTATTGCCATCAAATCTATGGTAGTATTCACAGCCAGGAAACCTGTCAGAATTTCTATAACAAGGCAAAATAGTCACACCAATATGAGAGCTCCACCTTTCTCCTTTCTGTTTTCATAAGCCATTCCTGAACCTTGATCCTGTGCAGTCACTCTCCCAGTCATTGCTATAGTCAGTGCTGTTGACAAGTCAAAATACCCAAGGGCCAAGTGTTATCCATAGCCTACTTGGGATACTGAAGCAGTGTGCAGCACGATGAGAAGCATGAGGTGTCTTTGATAGACACTTTGGACTTCCAAAGAAGCTGAACTTGTCTGTGCTAGCACAGGGAGTTACCATCCATTACCTTGACTTCAGTCTAGAAAAAGGTATTTCAATAAGCAGATTGGACATTTGGGGTTAGCAGCAAAGCCACGTGGGAAAGCATCATGTCAGACTGCAAAGAGCTACAGTGTGACTTCTTTGGAAGAGAAAGTAATTTCTGTTTCCACAAAAATGAGAATCCTCCAGGAATGCTGACAATTACATCCTTACGAAGGATGGGGTCTTACAGATGCAGATCTTTTAATAGTGATGCAAACTGGTTTGTACTGGTATGAATTGCCCATATAGACAAAATCTTGATGTCATGAAATGTATGTGTAAAAAGAGGAATGGGGGAAACAGTCGTATTGCAAGATGCATCTTAATTTTAAATGAAAACAAATGTATTTGAACAGTTTTTCCTAGTCTGTCAAGGAGTTTCAGACCCTAAAGGTATTTCAGCCTGTTCCCTTTCTCCTTAGGTACAATCACTAATCTGTCTCACTACTTTTTTTTCAAAGATGCAACCTACTTACCTACCACATAAAATGCAGAAACTTATATTATCATGGTTCAGCTTTAGAGATTTACATTAGAATCAGTGAACCTTATTTTAGCACAATATATATGGTGAGCAATACAGGGAGAGAAGACTGGGTTTATTCCCCAGATAAGTCATTTATTTCTTTTCTCAAAGAAAAATCCAATATCCTGAGATCAGATGCATATTGAAGCTTTGGTGGAAGGAAAAAAAAAGAAAAAATAGACTTAGGTTGGATTAATGTGTTCAAATTGGACACTCACTATCTGTATTCTCTGCAGAACTGGCTCTGTACATATTGCTTGCTCTATACCAGTTATGGGAATGGCTTACACATTTTCTTGAAGAAATACCTGGCCTGAACTTATTTAACTAGAAAATGATTTATTAACTTCTTGTATATCTTATCATGTCAAGGTTTTATTGTCATATTGTTTAATACATTTGTTGACACTTAATTTCAGAGATTCAGCCATGAATCAGATGTAAATATTACCAGAAATTCTGTATATGTTCAAACCCCTCAATAAACAGTTTAGGAAGCTGCTAAATATTATGGAGTTGTTTGTTTTTTACTTTTTAATCAATAATATCTAAAGATTGTTATAATCAATTTGTTGCAAGGAGATGAGAGAGGAGATTTTAAATGGTCAAAATGGCATTTCTAAATGGTCATTTTTTTCCCCCCTCTTCAAGTGATCTGCCAAAATGTGGAATTATTCAGTTTTTCACTCTTTGGGCAAAATGCAGAAATGGAAAAACTAATATTTTAGTAGGCATGAGACAGAGGCATTAACATATTTTTCAGTCAGTTCTACATCCTTGTTTCCAAGTCCCAATGTCATCAGCAACCTTACGATGCTCATGGCATCCATCCCATCTCCCCATCCCTAGATTACACCTCCACCACCATCACAAAGTACCTCAGAGCATTTGTAGGGCCTGACCCGAAGTGATTTCTCTGTGACACAGGCTCTCTATGCCTCAACCAAGCATGAAACTCAGACCTCAATTCTGGGTGTCACCATTACAGCATCATCTCTTGTCTGTCAAACTCTGGTGCATTATTCTAACTGGAGATTCATCTACTGACATGATTTAATTTAGGATATTTGGCCATAAAAAAAGGATAAAATATCTTTCTTTTTTTATATATATATAATATCTTTGGCAAAAAAATAAAAGCCATTCAGTAATGGTACTCTAAAAACATTTATAATAATAAGAGTAGCATTAGGGTGCATATTACCAGAATAAACTTGAGAGTCCAGTGCTTTGTCCATGGCCAAGACCTCCACACTGCTAAAGTGCTGAAGCAAAGATGTCCCATATGTCAAATTATCTACAGTTCTACTTAGAGACAGGAGACAACAAATTGATGGCCAAAGCTGACTAGAGACTGAAGACAACTCAGTCTTATGTGGACAGTGCAATATGCAGTGGACTCAGTGACTTAAACACTGCTGAATATTTTGTAGAAGGGAGGAGGTCAACCACAGGCAGATATGATGGGAAGAAGGTCACCTACCCAGAGGTATGGCAGTGAGGTCTGCACCACACAAGAAGACACAAAAATGCAACTTGAAATTCTGACTTTAACCTTCAAAAAAATTGTTTTTATACACTAGCTAGCCCAGGCGTGACCCCAGGGTGCATTCAGACACAAATGGTTTCATGTGGTGCCATGGCAGAGATGTTATGTTTAGGTGTAAAACACTCCCACCTCTGCTCTGCCCGGGTCCGGGCAAATGGATCCTGTGGGCAGCAGCAGCTTAAAGGCCACAGGCCTTAAG
>NW_008693975.1:129829-163742 GCF_000695815.1 Acanthisitta chloris | reverse complement strand
CTTTCCCTTTTTCTACTTTTCTTACGGTGTTGAAAGATGCTTCTTATCCAAGAGAACATGCATGTAAAGAGATGCATGCTGGAACTGAAACTGCAGGTGTTTTATAGAGGGCACCGTCTCGGTCGGGTTAGCACTAGTTACAGTTTCACCCCTTTGCTCAATGGTTTTATTTATAAATTATTCTGGAGGGGAAAGAGCAGGGAATATCAGTACATATGGTATGTCAAATCCCCTACTGCTTGGAGACCCCTGAAATGCTTAGGTACAACAGGGCATGCTGGGGGCACTGAAAATCTTACCTTTTGTCATTTGAGCCAGGCCCTTAACATTATTTTAATGGAGTTGTTTTGAATTTAATCATGCATCTGTTGTATAATACACTTACAATAAATACCTCTAGTTATTGCTCCTTAAAATCCTTTTCTTTCCAATATTGACTGCTCTAATTTACTTTTATGCAAACAGCCTAGTCAGATTTAATAAAATGTCTTAGCAGCATGTTTAATGACATCATTCCCCCTAGGGACAGTTGGGAAAATGACCTTCCATTTTACGAAAGAAGAGGATTAATTTTTATTGTCTGCCCCAGTTAATGCGTGTTTAGACATAAAGGCCCAATCAATATGACAGAGAGTATAGTGATTTTACTCACAGTAGTTTCTAAATGGACATTTCTTACTAATCCATTTTTATAAATCACTTTAAAGGCCTTATTGATCTTTAATTGGGAGTTACACCTAATCACTTGAGTGCAACGCATGGCTAGTTTGAAACATTTTAACCCTTTCCACACAACTCTCTAAAACTCGTATCATGAGAACTTTTGCCCTCTCCTCCCCTTCAATACATATTATGTATCATGCTTAACTCCAAAACAGATCTTGCCCAGACAACCACACATCAGATGAACAAAATACTAGGGAAAAGGTTATACCTGAAATGTCAAAGAGACAGTATTGCATGTGGATGTCAAAAATAGCCCATATAGAATAAGGGGGGAAAGGCATATTTCTTTGGACTTATAAAATACAAATGCTCAAAGCAAATACATACAGTGGAAAATGGGAACTTACACTATGTGACAGGTTTCTTTTCCATCTCTGACTGCACCAAGCTTGTAATCATAATTGCTAACTGTTCCTTACTTCTATTAAGGATTAAGTCATGCTGTAAAAGTGAACAAGTGACAGACATATGTTTGAACAAACATTCAGGGGAAAAATCAGAAGGGCCAAAGCCCACCTAGATCTTTAATCTGGATGCTGGTGTGAAAAACTACAAAAAGTGTTTCTACAAATACATCAGCAACAAAAGGAGGGCAAAGGAAGCTCTCTATCTTTTGTTGGATGTGGAGGGAAAAATTGTAACAAAGAATTACAGAATCTATCAGGTTGGAAAAGACCTCTGAGATCACCAACTCCTACCTATGACCCAACACCACCATGTCAAATAGACCATGGCACTAAGTGCCACATCCAGTCTCTCCTCTCATGGGTGGGAATGTTGCAATTTAGATTTCTGTTGGTTGAAGTGATGGTCTTAGTGTTGTTCTGTCTGAGATGGGGAAAGCCCACACAACATAAAGCTCAATGGGTTCAGGTTCAGGTGGGAACACCCAGGTACCTCCCTTGGCAGGGGAGTTTTACATTGCCTGATGCTACACTGTGGATCATGCACAGTCCTCTGGCCCCAAAAATTAGTCTGGGGGCACTTCAGGGGTCCTTAATGGTTTATGACCCCTTTTAAGACCTGCCTGCTGTTTCTCATGCCAGCATAGTTGAGCCAGTTATGCCTTATCAGAAGGAACCAGTACTGTTAGACTTGTATGTGAAAGTCCCAATACCTCCTACAGGGGGTGGGAGATTTGCACCTAAGCCAGTTGTGTAAGGGAGGAAATTGGCATGATAAAAATCGTTAACCCCCCTCACAGGATCAGATTCTTACGGCCTTTTCCTTTATCTGGCTCATAAAACATGTTGTTGCTAAACAAAGGTTGGTTTGTCATGGTCATCTTTTGATGATGGGTGCACACTCCCTCTGCACCTGGACTGTTCTTATGTAGGTCAGAGGTTTTTCCACTACACACCCAAAAACTGTCCTACTCCTCTCCAGTTGTGGGGTGGAAACTTAGCATCAGCAAAGCACCCTAATGCTTTTGCAAACAGCCTATTTTTTGAATCATTAACCTTTAACATTTCAGTCTGACAGAAGTGTTCAAAAAACATCTGGATATGACACTTGAGGACATGTCTTAATGGTGAACATGGTGGTGGTGGTGCAAGGTTAATGCTTGGAGTAGATGACCTGAAAGATCTTTTCCAACCTTAGCAATTTTATCATTCTATGATTCTATGATTGTGTTGTGGAAGAAGTTCAGTGAAATTCAGAAATGCATAAATGGATCTTGGAAGTTTCTATTGTGCATATAGTCCTAGGATTCAGAATGGTTATAGTTCTTTCAAGTAACATAAGCCACTGCTATTGTTGTCTGCTGAGTGCATGTCTGTGTGTGATTGTGGGTGTATGGAAGTATGTATCCTCTTATATAATATCCTAAACATATCTCAGTGTATGCACAATAAATAAAAAATGGACTTGGCAAATTCACAGGTTTTTACAAATGTATTTTTACATCCTTCCAAAAGTTTTTTAAAAGCGTTGAACCCCAAGACTTTATTCCCTTCTCACCAAGACTTTCTTTTACATTGAACAGCACCTTGTGTACCTCATACAAATTTGCTAGTGTAATTATGTGATAATATCTATACTCACAGACCAGAAAAATGTCTTAATATATTTTTGTTTTCAAGGATTTTGTGAATGATTTTTGAAAGAACCCTTGCAGTTGTGGAGTAAGCAGCACTGATTTGGAACCTACTTTATGACTTATTTAGTTACACAAATGGAAAACATCATCATAAAATGTTAAACTTCCGTGGTTAGTGCATTCATATAGATTTCTTGATAATGACTGAATTAATTTAAAAAATATTTAAGAAAATGTCTTCCTTGACTGAGACTCTCCATGCCAAGAAAACCCACAAATGCAGTACTTAACAATCGCAGCATTTACATTAGTATCACATCAGTAATATGAGCCTTTCTCTAGGACACTAAAACACAGTCTTGAGAATTAATAAGAGGAGAATTTGGAAATAAGCATTAAAGTCCACTGGATAAATTTAATCTGCTTAATTGCCACAATTTCTGAGTCTCCACCATGTTCTCCTGTAGAATTTTCTGTTCATCAAAGATCATTATATCAGAACAAAGACCAGCACAATACACTTGCCTGGGGTTTTTGTCTATAACTGGAACAACCTGGAACTACATTGTTCCTTTAACAAGTTCAACAACCTTTCAACTGAAAGGCTAATGAATACATCTGGCCAAACCCCAGTAATGGTAAAGATGGCTTTTAATATTTCAAAACTGCCTCTAAACAAATAATTGTCTTCCATACTCTGCTACAATTTTAGACATTGCCATTTCCCAGTTAAAAAATACATAGTGGCATAAACTTCTAAAAAACAAATACAAGAAAATTCTAATTTTTTTTCTCTTTTCTAAATTTGCATTGTTTTTCCTTCCTTTATAAGAAAATGGAGTGGGAAAAAAAAAAAGTGGAAGGTGATGCAGGTGCATCTCTGAAAAGCTACTGGAAAACTTCTGCCCTGCAGCATCACATGTGATCCTTTTATCCCAGAAAAATAACCAGGTGCTAGACTGCACTTGCAAAGCTAAGCTGAAAGAGGAAAGGGCACACCACCAGTTTGAAAACTGGAGTAGTCTATGTTATAGCTTTTAGCTATGGTTCTGATCATCATTTAGGAATATCAATTTTTTTAATATACTTGCTAAGACAATATCAGAGGTAAACTCTTTAGTTTCTGATTACATCTTTCCTTTGGGAATCAAGCAAATTTGGAATTCTTTTTTTTCCACATGTTACATACAGATCTGACTTATTCCTCAGGAAGAAAAATCAGTAACTGGGAAGGGAGGAAGGGAGGAAGGGAAGAAGGGAGGAAGGGAGGAAGGAAGGGAGGGAGGAAGGGAGGAAGGAAGGGAGGGAGGAAGGGAGGAAGGAAGGAAGGAAGGAAGGAAGGAAGGAAGGAAGGAAGGAAGGAAGGAAGGAAGGAAGGAAGGAAGGAAGGAAGGAAGGAAGGAAGGAAGGAAGGAAGGAAGGAAGGAAGGAAGGAAGGAAGGAAGGAAGGAAGGAAGGAAGGAAGGAAGGAAGGAAGGAAGGAAAAAGAACGAAAGAACATCTGTATGTGCATACACAGAGTGGTTTTCATGCTGATGAGCAAATACAGGAAGAAGTATTTTGATCAGGAATTGTCATTCTGTGGGATTCAGAAAGCATAGTTATGTCATTAGGTAACAATCTATAATTAACTCATTCAAGTATCTGTGAAGGACATGACTGAGCCAAGGACAGGAACAGCTATTCCACCCACATGTTCAAATAAAAGCAAACAAAAGTTCTTGCTGTCTGTCACCATAGTCAGAACCTTCACAAAAGTTGGCTGATGTGCAGTTATTATTCTGGGTGTTATCTCTCGCTAAAAAGACTTTGTGGAAAACCTTTGTTTCCCTGCACAGAAACTATTGTATTTTAAAGGAAACACACAAGTTTAAAAGTGGACAGCAAATTTTACATAGAAACAAACCAAAATCAAACCATGTTTAAAAAAAAATCTTAATTTCAAGGGTTCTTAACTGTGTGAGAGAAGTGAAACACTTTGGTGGTGCTACTTTTAACTCCTGACATGACAGTCAAAAGAGAAGAGCAGAGTTGGTTGGCAATCATCCTATTTTTAACCATTTCAGCAGTAGCACAGAACCCAGCATTGCTTTATACCCTTTGTTAAAATACATGTCATAGAACATGATCAGGAGATGGGAAGAAATGACAATGGGGCAGCTTTGAAAAATATGCACATTATACAGGTGTATTAAATGGATACAATGAAACATCAATCATGCTTTCTTTCTCCTGTTCATTTTTAATCATCACAGATTTACGAGGACATTTGAAGAGTTTCACAACTTTGACAAAAATATTTTGTTTCCTTAAAATGTTTTTTTCTCTGAAACATCCCAAAGTCAATTTTAATTATAATATAGTTATTGTTTAAAGATTAATAACTTCATTCTTTTATTATATATGTAGAGGTAGATCCTAATTGGCCATTAAATTCAAATAAATCGTTGCAGATTTACACTGATATGACTGAAAGAAAAATTTGGCTCATTGTTCCCAGTTATTACTCCCACAGTTACTGACTTACAGTACAGGTGTAAATGAGAACATAATTTAGCCCAAGTTATGCAATTATGGATACTAATTCCCCAAGGATAAAATTTGATTTGAGGGCAGTTTATTCTAAGTGACTCTCACTAGTCCGACATGATGTGATATATGTGATGTGGGAGAGGGAGAAGGAGAAAAAGAAGAAATGAAGAAAAGTAAAGAAAGCAGGCAGGCAAGCAACCAAGAGTTAACATGAAGAATTGAAGGTTGTAGTCAGGTGGGGGTTGGTCTCTTCTCCCAGGCAACCAGCAGCAGGACAAGAGGGCACAGACTCAAGCTCTGCCAGGGGAGGTTTAGGTTGGATATTAGGAAGATATTTTTTAGGGAGAGAGTGCTCAGGCATTGGAATGTGCTGCCCAGGGAGGTGGTGGATTCACCATCCCTGGAGGTTTTCAAGCTGAGACTGGATGTGGCACTTAGTGCCATGGTCTAGTAACCACGGTAGGGTTGGACTCTATGGTCTTCAAGGTCTTAGAAAGAAAGAAAGAAAGAAAGAAAGAAAGAAAGAAAGAAAGAAAGAAAGAAAGAAAGAAAGAAAGAAAGAAAGAAAGAAAGAAAGAAAGAAAGAAAGAAAGAAAGAAAGAAAGAAAGAAAGAAAGAAAGAAAGAAAGAAAGAAAGAAAGAAAGAAAGAAAGAAAGAAAGAAAGAAAGAAAGAAAGAAAGAAAGAAAGAAAGAAAGAAAGAAAGAAAGAAAGAAAGAAAGAAAGAAAGAAAGAAAGAAAGAAAGAAAGAAAGAAAGAAAGAAAGAAAGAAAGAAAGAAAGAAAGAAAGAAAGAAAGAAAGAAAGAAAGAAAGAAAGAAAGAAAGAAAGAAAGAAAGAAAGAAAGAAAGAAAGAAAGAAAGAAAGAAAGAAAGAAAGAAAGAAAGAAAGAAAGAAAGAAAGAAAGAAAGAAAGAAAGAAAGAAAGAAAGAAAGAAAGAAAGAAAGAAAGAAAGAAAGAAAGAAAGAAAGAAAGAAAGAAAGAAAGAAAGAAAGAAAGAAAGAAAGAAAGAAAGAAAGAAAGAAAGAAAGAAAGAAAGAAAGAAAGATGCTCCTAACAAAGATCTTGTTATTAGTTAAAACCCAATTTGACGATAAACTTTAATTCATCTACTAAATGTCAAGCACTACTGGATATATCAGCAGTTTCCTTGGCCCTCCTTGTTATTAATGTATGCTTAGCCGCAGTGGAAATTAGGAGGTCTGTAATAATACCCTTCCAAAAACACTTAAGATGAAAATTTTGGTTTGAAATTTACTGAGAACTCTATTACTGTAGTAACAAGTTATATAAAAGGCAAATGTTAGGAGACAAGCCTTTCATTTAGACCAGCTTATTTCTGACAATATATGTATTCTATGTTTTTTCAGAAGTGTTAGAGTCATTGAATTTGACCAGTATGCAATCCACTGCTAAAGAACACATTACCATGGGGTTTCTTTTATTTAAAAACCATTTAATTTTCTTAATACCTAGAATCTTTGTGCAACACTTGCCATAGCCTTTGTCACACCACTGCTTTGTCAAACATGAACCAAACAGTTCCATGGGTAGAACTTCATCTGAGATGTATACATGCAACCCAGGATAGCTGAGTTTCTTTCTGAGAGTGTAATTGAAAGTCACTTAAATTATTCTACATACATTGCATACTCCTGTCTAAAATCAGTATTGTTGGCTTTGAGGCACAAAGGAGAAAACCTTTTGTGTACATGTGTTTCAGAGGAGAGACAAGCTGTGACTGAGAGAGCAGCTTGAAGCTGAAGGAAGAGGAATAACTGAGATGACATTTTGGCTGAATAAGGAAAGAATTTTTAACCTAGTTTCCTCATACAGAGCACTGTCAGACTCTTTCACTTGTGTATGAAGACTCCCAGTTCCTCATCTATAACTGTGTGGGCATTAAAACCAAAACATACAAACAAAATCAAAAAGGAATGATTGATTGTACTAGTATTTCTTTTAAAAGCAAATCCAAAAAAAGAATGTTGTTATCAAAATTTTCAAAGGGGTAGTAGACTAAAACTAGAAGAAGAAGATTTAAGATTCTTTCTTGCAAAGCTATGCATCTTAAAGTAGACTTTCCTCATGCAGGTGTATCATCTAACATTTGTTAAATTTGTGTGAAGGAACTTTTGTGGGATTTGACATCGATTTGAATTTTCTTTTCCACCATTCTTTTCATTTTCAAGTATTCTTTTGAGGTTTGAAAATGCAACCCCAAAGATATGTCCCAAATGTACAATATTTTTTATACAAAATGGTGGGTTTGTGCTTGTTGCATTTCTGTATTTCTGTTATAGGTCATTATACAACAAAACTCTTTTCAACATTAAGGGCTAAGTGATTTTCCTCAAGCAGTATTTGCTAATAGTAAGTAACTACTCCTTCTCAGAATATCTCCAGTTTCCTTACAAACCATCTATGTGCAACACTATAATTTCAGAGGGCCTTGAAGTGTTATTACCTCTTGGAGTAACTTGTCAACTGTTACATAGAGAATTGCAATCTAAGTTGTCCAAGGTTACAAAAGTCCAGCTCACCCATTATATTAATTTTTTTTAATGTCACATAAAGGAGGAATGCTAGTAGAAACTGGTCAATTTTGCCTACTTATTATTGAAGTAGCTTAGCTAAGGGGTCCTTGAGCTACCTGGTGAAGTCTGAAGTTGGCATGACAACAAGCTCAGAGATACTAGAAACAGGAGAAAATGTATACAGCTCAAATCACCAGAATGTATTTTGTTTGGTTCACTTTAATGACACGGATGTCAGGGGTTTGTTTTTGCACAATACTTACTGGCAGTTGCTGAAGAAAACCATGAGATGATAGTCTGGAAGAAATGAGCCTTACCAATATGGCTGTTGCCAGTCCCACTAGTATCTAAGGCCACATCGTTCACCATGGCACTGCTGATCATCCGTGATCTCCTCACTAGGTGGGCTAAAGTGAAATGTCATCACCGTGTACATGGACATGGGCATTTTGATTTCTAAGGACCAAGTTGAGTTTTTCTTGGACTTGTGTTTATTTGATTGCTTGTTTGTGGGGTTTTTGGTGATAAAATTTGCAGTTTTCCAATCAGCTTTAAATGTCATCTCATCTGAGAATCTGACTAGCAGGGGCTTCTCCAGAAAGGGCTCAATACAGCTAAAGAGAAAATAAATAAATGAAAGCTTTCCATCTGAGCTTAATTCTTTGTATTTTGAAAGGTTTCTGGGTTATTTTATGTTTTGTGCCTTCATAAAGAGCTAAGAGGTATTTCTCGCAGTGGAGGTATTTCTCGCAGTGACTGATACAAAGAGAAGGCAGCAATAATTTGACATGAAACCTCAGACTACACTTGTTTGATTCTGTAACAGCAAACAAGAATTTTATTAACATCTTATCCCTTGCTGGCCCCAAGATAGCCTCTTATCAACACAATACAACACAACAACGTCACAAAAGAGATTAGGACAGAAAGGGATATAAAAAAATACTATATCATTTGAAATGGCAAGGGACTGAATGTTACATTTCCTTTATGGAGAATCCAATCCATTTATTTTTTTTCATACTTTAAAAACATCACAAATCTCTTGCCAAAATTATGCCTTTTCCTTCCTTTTAAAATCCTTTCACATCATTTGCAGCACAATTCCTCACTAGGCTGTCTTGTAGTATGTCATTCTAAAGTAGAATTGGAAAAATAAGTGGTGTAATGACCATAACTTTGAAAGTATTTATTCCTGAATATATAAAAAGGAAAAAATTACTGAAAATCAGTAACCTCAAGTTAATTCTGGGCTATGGTTGCAATAACTTTTCTTGAGGAAAAGAAAATGCTTTTCAGGTGAACTGGGGTGGGAACCGGTATCATGCAACTTCAACTCCTCTTGTGTTTATTGGTGTAGTTCATTTTTTGTCTTAGTGCTTGCTATTGAGTAATGACCCTCCTTTCATTGCTAACATAGGCTGGGAAGAGCAGACATGTCCAGCAGGGCAGGTTTGAGTCTTAAGGTTCCTTAGACAACACATTTTTGCAGCACACAAGTTTGATTCATTCTACTGAGTCCTGTGGGAAAAGGAAATTTGGGAGTTTTATTCTTTGGGTTTCTTTTTCTATTCTTTTTTTTTTTCTTTGTTTTTTCTTTGTTTTTCTTGATTTATATTTTTCAGTTCAGCTAATTATCATGACTGAAGATTAGTGTTTTAAGCCTGCAAATAAGATATCACTTTTCAGTTCCACAGGAAAACTTAAATCCAGCGTAGTCTTACTGCTGGGTTCTCAGCTGATGCTTAATATCATTCTTTTCACATCTTTTTTGTTCTCTGCATCATGCACATCATATGGTACATCTATATGTACACACACAGGTATGTGAAACATTTCTAGGGAAAGGATATGGAGTTATAAGTTAGATATATCAGTGCCACATGTTGCAGCACCCTAGGGATACTCAGGGTGGCTTTCAGCTGTCTGGGCTGTAGAGCAAGGCCCTCATGGTACCACCAATGAATCCATCTAGATTTATGTAAATGTTGCACTACCTTTCAAACCCATTTCATTTTGCTTTTTCTAAAAGCAGATTTTGGCCCTGCAGACCACAAAAATCTGCCATGTCACTTACCAGCAGCAGTACATAAATTGGAGTGCTAAATATTCCCATTGAGAAAACAGACAACAATGTGAATGTGAAGGAGAAAAAAACACCCTAATTAATTGCAGCACTTTCTTTCTGTCCCATCTATTCAAAGCACTGTTTGAAATGTACATTGCTCTTTAAGAGAACTCAGCTTCTCTCCCTACACAAGCAAAACATATATGACTTTGCAATTCGTTTACTTGTTTGCTTCAATGAAATTGTTGTAGACTTTTTGTGTAAGTTCTGTCTTGCAAATCAACAAAACAAAGGGTTTTTTTCAGTTTTGAAGTAGGGCGAATAAGTTTGGAAGCACTAATTTCATGGGACTTATATGTACTTGATGTCCAACTTTCTATTACTTTGAAATTTTCTTGAAGAATTATTTTTTAAGCTGATGGTTTTACTGCTAAATCTCCAGTGTAAGTGTATTTTTAAAGCTGAATCCATCAAATGGGGTAAGATATTTCAACCAGAATAGGGTGAACTGTGATACCAGAAAAACAGGGGATTTAAGACACATCAGGTGCAAGAAGAGTTAAAGCTGAAACAAGTTTTGATCCTTACTATTAAATTCATAGATCAGAATTAGGGAAGATTTTGATTATATATTAGGAAGAAATTCTTTACTGTGAGTGTGGTGAGGCCTTGGAACACGTTGCCTAGAGAAGCTGTGGGTGCTCATTCCTAGAAGAGTTCAAAGCCAGAATGGATGGGACTTGGAGCAACCTGATCTACTGAAAGGTGTCCCTGCCCATGGCAGGGAGTGGAAATATATGGTCTAAGGTCCCTTCCAACCCAAACCTTTCTATGATTCTATATGCCACATACATTTTTGCCTCAATAGTGCAGTTGTAGGTGCTGCAGAATTCGGTCTAAAACCAGCAGTGAGTCAGTGAGTGACAAGATAAATGACCATTTATCTTTGAGTACCAGCTACTAAAACAGTTTCAGTTCACTTGTCAGTTTTTCACACAGGTCAACAAAATCTCTTACCTTCTCCACTGAACTCTTGGGAGTGTCACTGACACAGTTGTGGGCACATTAACACTAGGAGAGAATTGCAGAGGTGAGTCTAAGGTATCCCAAGCTTAATTTTAAGGGGTTCTCATGTAACATCAAGAAGTCTTGATAGGATTTTTGAAACACAATGTTTTCTCAGTGTGCAATATAGTTTCAGCCTGGTTTCACTTTAGATTTTACATTCATTTTAATCAGAAATGAAAGTTAAGACTGGAAACAGAGGATAAAAAAAATATTCAGGAACCTGAAATGGCAGAAGTTTTCAAAGCTCTGTTTAATACTGAGGGACAATAGCTTACATTATGCAAAATTACATTGCTTAAGTCAAAGCTCGGTTTGCATTTTTAGGACCATAAAAAATCCCAGTGTGAAACCACAAACGTCTGTCTTTTCTTTTTTTTTTCTTTCTTGTAACTTAAAAAATATCCAAGTGATTTAAACCATATTCTGTAAAAACAAGTTTTCTCCCATTCTGAGTCCTTGTGTGCCAAGTTTCAGCACACAGAAAATTTTTATAGGCTGAGATATTAACCTCTCAAAACAGGAGCATGTAATGGAAACTCTGTTAATCCCTTGACTGTTGGGGCGTAATGAGGCATTAACCTACTAGCTCTCAAAAGTGAAAGGGTCCAGTTTCTGACCTCAGTTATAGCAGTCCCCGTTGCGAGGAACTCCTTTATTTTCAAGTACTTTATGCTCTCTCAAAAAATTGTTTTCTTTTCCAAAACCACTGTTCCTGGGAGAGAAACTCTAGAAATATGAAAACGTAAGATTTATGAGCTATAGCTTGTTCCTGAAGGTAATTAAAGAGCTGTACATTATTTTGATTGCACAGTGCAGTTTTACAGAATCATACACACTTCAAGATTATGTACTAGCTGTGTTTGCAAGTGGTAACAGTCTCATTAGCATTGAGATATTTAATATTATAGAGAAAATCCTTCAACTGCAGGAAAGAAATGAGTGCCATTTAATCTCCAACATTTTTCCGTGGCATTACTTTTTGAATTAAATTAATCACTAGTGAAAATATTTGCCACTCCATAACCTAATCATTCCCCATTCAAATACAAGGTTCCTGCTTTTAAGATATTTTCAGTCTAGACTCAATGTAACAGGTCCTAAAAGTAAATAACTTCTGGAAACAGCTCAATATAAAATATTATGGGATTTAAAACTTATTATGTGATTATCAACTCAGTGACACTAGACTGATGGGATCATCCTAGAATATCTAATGTAAGAATAAATTTAGGGTTGGACTTGATGATCTTTGAGGTCTCTTCCAATCCAGTTGATTCTATGATTCTATGAATAAAGGATCATTAATTTAATAAATGATAATGTATTTAGCACATACAGACAATTACTAACGCACTCCAGGGCAAAAGTTTAAATACTTGATATGGTTGTCATACATATGTCACACATTTATTCCTGAGTACAAAGGTTACCCCTGTGCTGCAATCAGGAGATGTGACTCTGGTACAGATAGACATACCTGCTGTCACCTTAGCTCAGCTCCCTCAGGTAACAGGGAAGCAAAGACATGACAGCCGAGGCTTCAACCTCATGAACAAGAACCTGGTCTCCCCAGCAGTAGTGTACAGCCCACAGTGAAACTCATACTACCACCTACTGCAACTAAATGTAGGCCCCTAAGTGTAGTAGCTCAATTAGATACTGGATCTTCAGGGAGGTGAGGAATAAAAGTCCATCATCATCTGTCCATTGGTCACCAGAGGAGCATGCATCTGCCTGAGAATCCAGATTCCTAACTTGGTAATTTATGTTCAGAGAAAAACTAAGGAAAGCAAGTATCCTCAGAACTATTATCTTGGTAGGTTAAAGATAAACGACATCATAAAATGCAATTAAATTAGTTTGCTTCACTAGTATTTATGACAGGATCACGTCTGTCCATGCACTGAATCCAAACATACACAAGAAACAAAAAAGACTGCTCGTTCAAGCCTCACTTTGGACACCTTGTACCCACAAGAGCAAAAATCTTCAAGGATTCTGGTTTTTTTTTAAATTTTCAGTGCCTTATAGCTATAAAAGTATAGAATAACTTAGTATGTTGTGTTTGCTCAGAGTATATAACATGCCAGTGTACATTTATGTTGTATAGTTTGTTATTATATATGACATCTACTGCTTGTTTATAACAAGCAGCAAAAACTATCCCAGAGAAAGAAGACGGATATTCTCTGTTTCAAACTTTGTTTAAAACTTTTACACATGCATACAAAGTCACAGTCTTTAGAGAAATACGTTGAAACAAACTCCTTTATGCAAACAATATTGGGCTTGTGAATCACACATTTCTGATTAAACACTGTTCATTTAAATAAAACCCTGGCAAGTCACAATGCTAACCCAAACATCCCTTCAGTCAGATGACACTGTAGTGTTTTATAAGGAATTTGGACAGTGGATCTACCATTATTTTTACTAAGAATAACTGCAGACAATCTCTGCAATTAATTCCATTGCAAGGTGTGTTTATACATATATGCAGCTTTAGTAAGAACTTAAAACTAGATATTTAAGCAAGTGAATAACCTACATCTGTGTATGGGAAGATGAATCTAAAACAAAAACATACTTTGGACCAAAACAACTTTTGAACATTTATAGCCTTGCCCATATTGCCCTCCAGAGAACCACTGACCATCTCAGGTACGAGTTATGCACTAAGAATCATAGGGTCATGGAAAAGACTTTTTAAGGTCATTGAGTCCAACTCAGCACTGCCAAGTCCACCACTAAACCATGTCCTTAAACATCACATCTACATTTCTTTTAAATACCTTCAGGGATGGTGACTCCACAACTTCCCAGGGCAGCCTGTTCCAATGCCCGAGCATCCGTTCAGTGAAAATGTTTTCGTAATATCCTATCTAAACCTCTTCTGGGGCAGCTTGATGCTTGTTCCTTGCATTGTATTGTTCATTACTTGAGAGAAGAGACCGACTCCCACCTTGCTACAACCTCCTTTCAGGTAGTTCTAGACAGCAAGAAGGTCCCCCTGATCCTCCTTTTGTCCAGGCTAAACACCCCAAGCTCCCTCAGCTGCTCCTCATAAGACTTGCTCTCCAGACCCTTCACCAGCTTCAATGCTCTTCTCTGGACACTAGTTCAGTCCTATAAAGGTGTCAGTTTTGCGGAGCTTCTGCTGTGATTTTACTATGCTGTAAACTGAATGAAGATATGAGGTTAGATGAGAGCTCTGTGAGTTATATTTTAGGATTTAACTATTCAAATTCAATTTTGCACCCCTAATTCCAGCTTCTGTGACCAAAGAGCATTGTAGCATACCAGGGGTATTTGTCATCTAATTGTCCCAGTAAACCTCCAAACCCACACTCCCACTTTCCTTCCCATGCAAAAAGGGCTGTTTGGTGAAGGATGGTATATGCCAGGATTTTATCCTGTAATGGAGACACGATATGACAGCAGAGTGGGAAAGTTCTCAGTGTGCACACATTTTGAATGTGTGTAGGCCTGAGGCTCAAACCCTGCGGACAGCCTTAAAGAAGGGTCACATCATACTAACTCTCAGGGGGAAAAGCATGTTTCCCAGTATTTTTATGTAGCAGCTGGCACATTTGGGGCACTACTGTAGAAAAAATAATAATCTTTAATAAACTGAGGTTGACACCCTGCTTCAAGTTCAAACTATTAAGCATTTTGCTTTGCTTTTGCCTCAGAGGCAGAAATAAAGAGTGACATATCCCACATGGCTAAAATTCTTTGGCCTTTCTCTCAGTCACATTAACATTATTAAAAACATGTAAACTTGGGGAGTTTTTTTGCTGCTGTTGTTTTGGTATTCACATTGTTATTTTGTTTGTTTCCTTATTCTACTCCAGCCCATTGTTTTCACTTATTACCCATGCTACGAACAATAACCAATGAAGCAGCAAAAACCCTGTGCAATTGTTTGGGGAGCAGCAGTAGTCCCATTGTGCTGCCAGGATTGTAGCCCAGAGTACCCGTTCAGCCTGCAAGGTTACCAAAAACAGGCTGTGATAGCTTAGATCTGTCTCTCCCACCTAGAAATATTGAGGAAACTCATAGTTAAAAAGGGAGTATATAGATGCAAATTGTCAGCTCTACAAGTCCCCTCTGGAGAGGAGCTCAGCACGTGACTACTGAGCATTCTGTGCTCTGCCAGGTCCCAGGTAGATGGTACACAACTTTTGAGAGCACATGCTTCTAAAATTCTCTACAGCGAGGTCAAAACATCCATTTTATTCTGGAAATTAACATTTCAGGGAAAAAAAAAAGTTATTGTTCTTATTAATGTTGTTGCTACATCCAAATTTAAGCAGCAATAAAAAGACACCAGTTCCAAGTCCTAACTGCCTCAAGCATATCCCCAGAAGCACTGAAGAATCTTTAAAACTGCGACTTGGGCAGCCAGTTTTCTCCCAGTAGTTGTTTTCCATCATTTTACTCTGGGGTACACTGTGTCAGCCCTTTCCGAAAGAACTATCATACAAATACATTTCTCCACAAGCAAACAAGGTCTTCACAATAAAATCGGCAAACCATTTCATAGAAACCTAAATGTATTTACTGCAAAGTTGCTTGCAAGCTCTTTATTTTGTTTTTAAAATTTCACAACCCTAAGAATGTTACTAACAAAATGCTCGTGTTCAAAACATGATGGGCTTAAAACAAGGATACAATTATTTAGGCTATTTTTACTCATCCAGAGTGTACAATGCACTCTCTTTTTTTCAGAAGGGTTTAAAAGGAAGATATAAAGTACACAATACAATTCAACATTTTCATTTAAAGATCACAATAAAGAAACAACTCTGCAGCTTAAACAAAACATTCCTTTCCTCTTGTTCTCTGAAATAAGAAGTATTAACAGTGATTATATGAGAACCTGCAGGAAAAGATACATTGATTAGATTAGATAAGCATGAACAGCAACAGAGATCAAACTTGAAACCAGAACATGTATCAGCTATGGAAAGCTATTTTTATCATCTTTGATTTATACTCAGCGATGAGACTCAATTATGAGAAGCAGAAGTATCAATTAAGTGGGAGAAATTTTTATTAATGGGACAATAATGTTTTTCTTGCTGCTTGAGTTGTCCATTTGTTTTTAGTCAGTGTAAAGCATCTTCTGAATTTTACAGAGAAATTAGGATCTCTGATTTACTTTACTCTGACAGTGAACTACACACTGCCGAGTTCTCAGTGCTGTTTCTGCAAAGGAGTACCTCAGTGCTCACTCACAATCTCACCCCACTTTGCCATCCTGCCTCACCCCTTGCAGTGGATTTGCAGCTATCACCCCTTGGGCAGCTCACCTAGGTCCACTGCACCCACATATGGGAACACCAAGCTGGAAACCCCACCAAGAAGTTCAGCCAGAAATGTCTTCTGGCTATAGGGAATGCAGCTTTGTAAGGCTTGGTTGGAATTTTTTCTTTTTTTTATCAGTTTTACATCTTAGACAGCTTACACTTCGACTCTCAAAACATATTTTATCCTAATAAAGGCTTTTATTACTATTATTCACCTGTCATTACACAGTACTAGACAATTCAGTAGCATAGCTGAACTTTCAGAGTGAAGAACATTCCCATTTGCTTTCAAATGGGAATGCGCAGACAACATAAACAAAACATTACATTAACATATAGAGCTGCAGCTTTATTTATTAAAAAAAAATAAAAATGCATTGCCAAGGCTGCCACCTACACTTAAAAAACTTTGCTATGAAAACTCACTGGCACGAGCAAAAAGAAAAAAAAAATCCATGGGCATGAAACAGTCTTCAGTCACAGTTTGATTGCCAGGCGATTGACAAAATAATTTGTACCCGTCGATTTTCATGAAGGAAATTTTTACAATGGATTTGCCAAGCAGATTTTTAATTTTAATCAGTAATGAAAAAATGACAACATGGATCACAACAAGACATCAGCCGTTAAATGGGCTTTCGCGATTGCTGTCAGGACGACTCCATTAGACAGCCATACCTTTGTGGGCATCAATCACGCTCTTCAAACTCTTGTACATCTTCGAGATTTAATTAGACATTTAAGTTCTTTACTAGCAATTTGCAAAACTGTCACTTACTAAAAGTGCAAGACACCAAAAAAAAATTTTAAGAGTGAGAGAGAGATTTCTTCCGAGCCCTAAAAGACTGTTTATCTAATTCCTGGGAGCAGTTTTAAAGCCACCGGGACCCTTTGCTGAGTCTGACCAATGCCTTTGAAGGCTAATTACTCCTGCAGACTGAAACTGAGCAGAGAAGTGCCTCAGACACAGCTGCAGGCTGCCTTGCACCACTGTGCTGCAGGGTAGAAGTGCCAGGGAGGGAGGGTGGCTTTGTGCCTGTACAAATTTTCTTGATGTCGTTCGCAGTCAGATGCGGCAGAAAACACTTTCTCAACTTTTTAGCTGAAACTGCTGTGTCTGGATTGGGAAAAGCTAACGAGTGTCTGAAATGGCTTCTTTACAAACCAATTACTAAATCAGCACCTCACTGTTGTTCACAATGGACTAGTGCTCTAGGGTACTGAGCTACCAGGGCAGCAGCTCCAGTGCTTACAGAGGGAGCACCCATTCATCAAGTGGTTCCCTTCCAACCCCCTGTGCCTCTGAGGGGTTTGCATTGCTGAGACTGCCTTTTCTGTTTGTTCAGAGATGCCAGGACATTTCTGAAACAAAAAAAAACTGAACCTTTTCAGTGTTTTTTTATTTTGTTGGAATGGGATCTTTGTCACCATTTTGCCAAAGAGGTCTTCACAGATTTCATGATGGAGGGTGATGGAGAAGGAAAAGCATCAGCTGCATAAGTTTTAGGCTTTGGTAATTATCTTCTTCTGCTCCTCCAGATTTCCAAAAGCAAAAGTTGTAGTCTCCTTTAAATGAACTTTGGCATACTACACAGCATTAGATCAATAAATATAAAAGGTGGATTGTGAAAATGTTGTTACTCATCAGTGAAAAATTTGCCCTAGGCAAAGATGTGCAGCATAGAGTTATTTTCAGGCCTAAGTTTTTTTAATGGGATTTTTTTTTCTCTTTGGCAGTGAAACAAGGGGGCAGGAAAGCTCAGTTTTCTTACAGATCTTCAGCATGACGAGGGAGTGCACAAAACTTCAGCCATTAGCACATGAGAGCCATTTATTAGTCACCGGTCTGAACTGATACGGGAACATTTTCATATTTTGCAATTATGCCCTCACAAAGATTACCTGTTCTCACCTGCATAAACTCCTCGTTGCTTTACAGAGGGAGACAGATGACTCTGTGTCTTATTATTCAGGCAAAATTAGCTCCTTGCATTCCCAAGCAACCACAATCATTGTCATGGCAATTTTCATGACTCCACTGGGTAAATATAGTACCCATTCACATCAGTGAGAGGGTGAGCTGTGGCAGGGTGACAGGATGAAGGCAGGCATATATTTAGGAGCATTAGGCTGGTGGATGAGGGGTCAGCCACTGCACAGGGCAGGGTAGCCAGGGCAGAGCCACTGCTGGCTGAGTTTCAGCCCTCCACCACTGGTCTCCATGCACTGGAGCTGCAGAGAGAAGTGGTGAAGGCTTGTGTGAGGCTGTCTCAGCCCCCCATGCTTCATGAAGCACTCCTGCATGTGCAGCATCCCTAGCACTGAGAAAATCGGCCGCAGCAGCAGCAGGATGACAGGCATCAGGAAAATCAAATGAGACGTTTGAGCTCTGGAGGAGGAAGTCAGGGAGTTTCTCAAAGTGCTCAAGGGGACATGCCACCCACAACAGTTGTCCTGGCCAGAAGAGCAGCAAGAACAGAGATGGGGGGAGGAGGAAAGCAAATCATCTCTTCCCCAGAAAATAAACTGCAAAGAAGGTGCAAGGAGATCCTGCTTTGTGTCACCTTACCACGCAGCTGGCACGAGCAGAGGTATGGTCAGCAGGTACATATGACAAATCAAGGAAACCCAAGAGGATGTTACCTGCAGTAACTTTGCAGTTTTGTGGTACCCATCAGTTCTTCATGATACTATAATCAAATCGTTCGGGTTATTCATCAGTACCTCAGTGCTTCTGCATGGAAGAGTACAAGGGTGGCATGTGCTTCATGGACCTGCATTTGCACCACAAGTGTTCAGACCTACCACAGAAATAATCAGCAACATAGCAACAAAACACTATAGTAGTCTTCATCTTCCATAAGCTTCCAAACTTCATAGCTAATTAACCTCTACATCACAGCTGAGTCAGGTGTCTGGTAATAATATCAATATAAATGACTTTTCAAATGAGATGCTGAGGCTAACAAGAAACATGATACCAGAGACCAGAGCTCAAGTGCTACACACTGAATCTTGACTCCATCTCACTGCCATTTTACCTTTAAAAAGAGCAGTCTTTGTAAATAAACATGCAGATGCATGTAAGTACGTATAGTGTCTTTCTCCCTCTTTTCATATATACTTGCATAATACACATATATACTGGAAAATCTTGCATTCTTCACATTAAAGCACTGATTGCTTCAAAAAGTAGGGTCTTGTTTCAAAGGCTTTTTCCATATTGGAGAGAGAGCAGCCACAGGACTGAGAGGAGCAGGAGTGGAAAGGAGTGTGGTCCTGCAGCTGGCATGAGCAGCCCAAGGGTTTTGCTGCCCATGGCAATGCACAGCAATGACCCTGCTGCCCATCTGCACCATGGCCTGTACTGAAGAGATCCATGGGCTGATGAAGCAACAATTACAAGGTCACCTGGTCCACCCATCCCTTCTTCAACCTACTTTTTCAAGCACTGCTTAGAAAAGACTTCCACAGATTCAATCAGTGGTTCACCTCAGTAAGGCTTAAACAAAGTCTGTGGGATTTGGCCAGTGAAGTACATTAACAAGAAGATGAAGATAACAAAGCCTCTTGCTCTTTGGTGCCAGGCCAACAGGTCACAATGTGGAGGCCCCAGGAACACACTATGAATCAGACATTTCTCATTGGCCAGAGGCTTTGGAGAAGTATTCCCACCTACCCTAACCATCCTGCTCCTGGTCGCACTGTCAGCCTCATGACCCACAGAGGCAATGGGCCAAGGGCCAGGGCAGCCTCCCCACTCTGACATCAATGAGCTGCACAAGGGCTCGTCTTCCAGCTTGCAGAATTAATCAGCACTTTAAACTTCGGGCACTTAAAAAGAATTCTTAGCCACATGCTCTGTCTTACACTGCAGCTTAAGTCAGATGTGTCTCTCAATGCCCCATCTGGAGATATATTCCCCTCTGTTTACATCCTGTTCTTCCAGCTGTGGACTCCTCAGTATTTCCCATGTCTGCATGGTCTACAGCAATCAAGTTCAGCCAGCAATGAGGCAGACCTGAAGGGAGAAAAGGCAATAACCTTTGCCAAAGATGCCCTTACAACTTCACTATGTTGTGTATAAGCAAACTAAGAATCACTAATTTCATTATACAAAAATTTTTGTGGTTATCCTGAAAGAAAGAAGGTTAAGTTAACCTGGTGCTTAGGATAAGACCTTGGTATGGAAATTTCTCTCCTGGTTAAGTATTTTCAGCTTATTGGGGAAAAAAAAAATAGCTTGATATGGAAATAATCCATTGAAAAAAAATGGTCAGTCTGATAATGATATTGTTCGAGACCTTTTTTTTCAGATTATCTGACATAAAAAAACATTAAAGATAATAGATTTTTTTACCACTGGTATGGATGGAGTTCATTCATGCAGTTCTTATCTCCTTGAAACACTTAAGGCAGATATTGATACTGATTTTGCACTAATTTTTTAGTCTTCTGAAATTAAGTTTGTACACTAACATTCTAGTCCTCTCTTGTTGATTTTGCCATTTACTTTATTAATGCAACCAAAACCTCATGCTTGGACTCCAGCAATTTTTAAAATATCTGCATTAGCAGATGAGCTTTATACTTCTGAGTGATGGGTGCAAACAATATTAAAAATTCAGAAAAATCATGCGTAGGCCAAAGTTTAGCCTCCACTAGATGAAGGAAAAGGGAAAAGCTACAGTAATTCAATAGATCGAAAATTTGCAGTTTCACATAGAATCTCACTGGAGATTGCAGTTTGTAACTTCCATACAAGAAGTGGATGAAGTAGCTCTAGATACTTTATTTTCTCATTACCTCTACAGACCAGAGTTTCACTTATTTCAGTGAAAGTCATGATCACATGAGTGTTAGTCCTGTGTAAACGGTTCTGAGACAAACCTTCTTCATTTTGGATTTTGGTGATAATTCAAAGCTCAGCAGAGGTGAGCTGAAAATTTATATTGGATGTACTGATATATTTGGTTTTGTTAGTTAATTCAGCCTCTGAGAGAATGAGCAATAGTCACCCAACAGAATCCTACATCTCTAGTTAAAGATGCTTTTGCACTCAGTCAAGACTCTCTGATTACTACAAGCTAATTTCTAATGAGGCTGGGCTATAATTTGCAGGTTTGCCTTAAGTCCAACTTCCTCCATCTTCAAAGCCAAGTCTTGCATCAAATAAGCCTCAAAATTCCCGCTTAATTTTGACTTCCACTTAACTTCTTGACTATCTGCCACTGCTCCCTCCCATTCCCACAGCTATTATTTATACAAAAACACAGACATGCTTGCACTCCAGTGGTACTGGTAGCATAAGGATCTTGCACTGAAAAGGGTCTTCTTTTGATGTAGAAATGTTTCTGGAGAACTAATCCTCTCCCACAGGCTCTCCTGAAGTTTCTATTCCTATGAACCAAAACCCAGAAGAAAACAAAAAATCTTAACTTTGAAAGTGAAGCTTGAAGGATGCTAAAACTTGCTAAAAATCCATGGCTTTGTTTTCAGGAAAAGTCAAAGCATTAGGTTTCCTGAAGCCTCTGACAGTATCACGGGCAAAATGCAGGTCCAGGTCCTTGGCAGATGTTAACCAGCAGGGCTGTGCTGCTTTTCTAAGCCTCATCTGGCCCATTATGATTTGTATGCTTTTTTTCCTTGCATGTAAGTACCATTCATATCCAGGAGCATTCGGCATGTTTTCTTTTCTATATTCTTTTTCTCTGGTTATCTGACTCACTACCAAAACAAATAAACTAAAATAACCCTACACACATGTCTATTGTATCGTATCCACAAAGGATTCTGTTATTACATATGCAGAAGCGGAACTTCGAGAAAATAAAACACGAAACCGTTTGAGTCTCTAAGGCCAATTACAACTACTCTGATTTAAAAGGATTATAGAGAAGCAGGCTCTGTGCAATAATTTCCAGTCTAATTACAATTTACAAAGAATCTTCATTGTTGTCAAAAATATTTAATGTGCCTTGGCATTTAGCAAATAATCTAATTCGTTGGGTTTTTTTTGGTCACACAACATGATCGCACACAATTCTCCAAGCTGTTTACAGTGAGCAAAATTATCCTTGCAGCTAGATAGTTAGATCCTTCTGAATTGGTAATCAAACATGATTGTGATTGCACTGAATTTTTAGTGCTGTCACAAGTGTGTACTTACTAATCGCACAATGAGAATAGCTGCAAACCCCTAAGCTTTATGAATAAAATTCACCATAAGAGCAAGAAAGAGAGAGAGAGAGAGAGAATGACCAGTCTTTAGTAGGATTATTTGCTGTCTAATAGAGGTCAGAACCCCAATACAGTTTAACAATATAACAGGCATACACCTAAATGGATATGTCAGTTTTTACAGTATTAAATTATTTAGCAGTAATTACCCCAGCATGTGGATACTATAAATGTAGGTCTTATAAGTATGAGAAAATAGTCTGCTTTGTTCATTCAAATTGATGGTTTGGAGGCCAGCTAGAAAATTACCAATGGTTGTCAGCATTCTATGCAGTGTGCAAGCAAGAAGTGGATAGAGACCTTCCATGATGGAGGAAATCTTAAAATACAGCTCCAAACTAATTGCAAAGGTATGCAAAAAATAGGAAGTGGGGAGCTGTCTCTATTCACAGGACTGGAAAAATATAACTAAAATACCACAATGGGGTTGAAGAGACATTCCTCTGTTCAACCAGAGACTCTTAATTTTGGCTCCAGAATAGCCCATGCTGTCTAGAAATCTGTTCTATACTGAGGTTTCTGCTGAGGTTTCCAAGACAGATGAGAGTTAGAAAATGAGTTTTAGAGGTGATAGGTTTTACTGGTTTGTAGAAAATAAAAATACCATCTATTCTTATGCACTGCTCAATCTTGATTCAAGGACCAGCAAAAGAAAATCTCCATTGACCAGATGCCAACAACTGAGCCATCCACATTTCAAAGATTATGTATGTTGCAAGATTTGCATTTCCTGCAAGGTCCTTTGGATTCTGCAGCAAACTCTAAAGTCTGTGGCAGTTTCCTTCAGTATCTTTGTGCTCAGATTTTAATTAATTCAATATGTCTGAATTATACAATTAGTAAAGAGGCATCTGTCTTGTTTACTTTGACACTTGAGTCTCACCTTGAAGAATATGGGATGTACTTTTTCTTAACAAGACAAGTACTTTATGAGTTATTTCTCTTAAAACGACAAACAGTGAAATAGTATAAGTTCAGCTGATTCAACAAGATCCTGTATATTTAAGTAACAGAGATAGTATTTGAACATTCATCTTTACTAACAGCAGAGCCAACAGTATTTAGGAAGAATTTCAAAATTCACATTGCTCAGCAATTATTCCAGGTTGTCACCAGATTCAGGAAAACAGCACTACATAATTTTATACTCAACATAACATTCACTAACATGAAGGAGTCTCGTTATACTCTGTGATAAATTCCAGGTGTGTGAGCTAGGATTACTATCCTTTGAAAAATAGGAAAAAAAGTAGCTGTGTTCTTTACTCAACTCTCTGTAGGCAAATGGGAGAAATTAGATATTTCACAGGAGACTCAGAAATAAAGAACTTCAGTTCAGTAGTTTTGTCGTATCAGAGAAACTGTTCTCTGACTCAGTACCATGATATTTGCATATATCACAAAACTTCTGCATACCAATTGCACTGCAGATTTGAAATCATGCAGAAGAATCTAATAACCCACACAGATTCATTCAGTGGATGGGGCTGGAGTACATTTATAATTAAAAAAATAATAAATACAAAATAGATAGCAGGCATTTTGTTGTTATGACAATTTGGCATCTTCTGAGCAAATGTATTTGCTTACTATCTATACCTCTTCAAGCTGTCAAGTAATTGGACAACCATTGCCCTCTCCTCATATTACATGTTTGATTAAAATGGCAGAGGCCAGATGCCCAGCTCACTCACAGATTCTTTAATTAGAGGGTCTCCTGAACCTCCGAACCACTTGAATGAAAAAAAAGAGCAATTAACACTTTTCCAGGGCTTCCTTCGTCCATCTGTCACAGCACAGGTGAAAAAAAAAATCAAGAGAAAAGAAAAGGAAGAAAGAAAAGATGATAATGGATCCTTTCTCCAGAAAACACTGGACTCTGAGTGTGGTCCTCCAGCCAGTCCATCAAAAACATCCCTCTTTCCCCTGCAGAAGATGAAAAGCCTCTAGGTTTTCAAATATGCTAAGTGCACAGAACATTGTCTAGGGGAGAAAAATCACATGGAAGCTACAGAGACGGGCACAACATGTCTTTAATCACCCCTGTTTCCATCAGGCAGGAAAGCTTCACAGAGCTTGGTTGGTTAGATGCAAGGGCTTGACATGTGAGGGCATCCACTTCCCACCCCCATGCTGCCCCCCCAGCCATCCGTGGTATCAAATGAGATCTGTTATCAGCCTTAGTTAGATCATAATGAAATAATTGAAGGACTCAGCTGAGGGTGACTGCAGTGTAGTGAGGTGAATTAATTTTCCCACCACAGCAGGGCATGTCAGATCTGGCCACGAGCAGGTCAAGCCATTATT
Source organism: Acanthisitta chloris (assembly GCF_000695815.1). Taxonomy (NCBI): domain Eukaryota; kingdom Metazoa; phylum Chordata; class Aves; order Passeriformes; family Acanthisittidae; genus Acanthisitta; species Acanthisitta chloris. Next base: position 138,913 of record NW_008693975.1, on the reverse strand, counting down.
TTTTGTGGGTGTGTGAAAGTGATTGACTGGATTTCTGCACTTCAGGAGGGTTTCTGGTAGAAAAACAAAGGTGCACCTCAACCATGTTTTATCCTTTAAATGGCAGGCACAAAGGAAAGTAAAACAGTTCCTAAATTAGCACAGAAAGGACCTTTTTATTCAGGTTTAAAAAGAAACTTCATGCAACTTTGGAAATTTCATCAGGCATCTGTAAAATAGGCATTTCAATCCACTACAGGGAAGATGGTGATTATTTTTTTTCTGCTTTGTTTTGGGGCTTTTTTTGTGCAGATTTTTTGAGACTTATAATAAGTTTATGGCTAAAGTGTTAGCAATGTGCAACTTCTAATCATCAATATCACTCCAATAAATGGGACTGGTACACTGAAGATAAAACATTCAGCATGACTCAGAGAGGTATTCTGGATCCAAATACTTTGAAACAGTGTACTGAAGGCCAAACAGCGCATTATCTGCTCAGTAAAGCTAACCAAATGTCTATCATTTTTCCACAGTTATTTAGGCTTAGGGACAATTGAGATTTTCAAAATTTTCTGTGTTCTCATGGGTTTAAAAAATTGCTCCTTTTGTTAATTCTGGTAAAAAAAACCCCAACAACTTCATATTTTTAAAGAGCTACTCATTTTAATCAGAATTCACATAAAACCTAGCAAGGCAAGCCACCTTGCAATTCTGATTTTTCTTTTAAGAAGAAACTACTGAAAGAACACTAAAATTTCTATTAATGTTTTTCACTGTGCTTCCATATCAAATATTTACATGGTATTAGCACAATATTTACATTCACCATCAATAAAAGAAAAATATGAAACCCTACAACAGAACTATATTATTTGGTAAAGATTTCTTTAGTTTGGTTGGTTGGGGTTTTTTGTCAGTACTACTGAGGGGAAAAACCAGTTTGAGTTGTATGTTATGTTGTATAATTTTTCCAAGAATGATGTTGTGAAGAAATTGTCTTACTGAAGCAATCCTTGGAATCTACTTTGACTCACAGAAATCCTCTGTCAATTTCCATTGTGGCCATGAAGAGGAAACACAATGTCTTGCCTCAAGAAATGGAAAATACTCGTTGAAAAAGTTCACCAGCTCTTTCCAGCTCCTGGAGATGATTGGAAAGGCAAGTAGTTGAAGACCAGAGGAATCTTACAGAGGAATTAAATTAGGTAATTAAGCAGTATGATTTTAATGTAAAACACTCAAGGCTGAAGTGACTCCTGAAAACCAGGATTCAGAAGATACTTGCACTACAAGCCATGAGGTTTGCCCTCATTTTCTTCTTGAATCTAGAACTAATGAGAAATGGGGTGTTAGTTAAATGGAGGGGAGAGGAACATTTTCAGGGGTGACCGCTGCTTCCTTTCTGTTTCTTTTTGCTGACAGCATTTAGGAAGGGATGAAGTTGAAGGCAGGGAGCACTACTCAGACTTCTCTTGTTAAAAATAAATGAGATGAGAAAAAAAAATTGTGCAAACATCTATATAAATCCCAAGCTGTGCTTTCTTAATTACAGAAGAGGCAGAAACACCTCTAAAATACCCCTAGCAATTATTCACCTCTCTTTCTTTTTAGCAACTTTCCCGGTCCAGTCACCTCAGAGGCTCCAGTGCAACCTCCTGACAAGCTGAGTGAGAACAATGTGATTATTTAGCATCAAGAGAATACAAAACCTAATACTACAGCACCTCAGTTTTAAAAAAAAAAAAAAGAAATAAATAACACATTAAAGAATACACTTCTCATGGGATATTAATACCAGCTTATTCCAATATCTGGACTGCAGCAGGAGGTACCAAAGAAAAGGTGCTGGCACAATTTTACCCCTGATGCACACAAATTTCAGCATTAGAGACAGAAGATATTAATGGCTCATGAGAAATTGTATGTCAAACCACTTTGAGGAAGTATATTTTCTCTGTAGTTTCCCTGTTTTCTGGTTGGTTTATATATATGCATATATGGTTATGTGTATATGTGTGTGTGCATATATAGATACATATTTCTCTCCTATCCCTTCTTGCTGATGAGCCTGTCACTCTCATTAACCCCTGAGCTGTTACTCCCAGTCCCTCAAACACGGAAACCTCTCTGCTGCTGAGTACACAGCAGAAAACATCAAACTCTGGCTCTAGCACTAGTAGCAGTCCATGGAAGTTTTTCTGGACACTATGGTAGCCAAGGGACACAAGGAAAAAGGTAAGGATACAGCCTTTTTTTGAGTGGGGAGGAATGAAAAGTACTCCAGCAGATGTCCACATTGAAGTATTTCCTGGGTTTGGAGAGTTGAATTTTCCCCAGGCAGCCAAAAACTGGGGAAGCAGAAAGTAGCCTTTTATCCATTCATTGTCCAGGCTGAAATATCTGTTTCAGACTGTGCACCTCTACTCTGTTTCTTCCTGCCCAGGAGATGGAAACCTCCTCTACCTCTGCAATCCACTGACAAAGAACAATACCAAAAAAAAGCTGTTCTCCAGGGTACACACCTGTGCTTTATCACACCACCTTTTTCCCCTCCCTCCTCTCTCCCACTGCCATCCTCTGATGTCTCATACACAGAATTTTGTTGGCCTGAGACTGTAAGCCCCTCCGGGCAGAGACCTTGTCTTTTGGTGTGTTTGTAAGGTGCTGCTCCTCTCCCCGGAGTTCAGCCCTTCGTTGCTCTTCCATCTCTTCAACAATGCAGAGCTTTGCTCCCTCTCTGACACAAAATCCTACTTCAAAAATGCATTCATACCGTTGTGGATCTTGAAGCTCCAGTAGCAGCAAGACAACGTGTTCTATAAATGGCACGAACGCTGATTGGTAACACCATGTGTTAATTGGCAATATCTGCCTTCAGTGGGCTCTGCAATATGTGTTATATCACACTGACTAGTTACATACCCGTGATAGTAGGTATTAACTATTTGCAGGAAAAAATGCATGCTCCTTTGAGGTAAGCATGTGAATTTAGTAGTTTTGTTTAATTAGCCTTTATGGCCTGTCAAAAGCTGGAGAGTGAAGAGAGCATCCATCGAATGTGACATGCTGTCAAAACCAGGCAAGGCAAGTATTGTCTCCCCCGCTGTATAGTTCCTTCAGAAACATCCCCTTGAGATAATCATCTTAGCAGTATCAAATTCTTGGCAACCCTGACCTGATCCAGAGCTCACAAAAGGCAATAGGAGTCTTTCGCAGACTTCACTGGTTTTCGAGTGCATTGCTGTTGCTCCTTTGGTCTTAGCAGTCAGAAATGACTCGGTTCCCCTCAGGACTGCCCTAAATGAGAAAACAGTGACACAGCATAGCAGTCTTCTCTAGGTTGTGTTTTTACTTTTCCTTTTATCGCCAAACCAGAGGCATCTGTCCCCGACCACGGAGAGGGTTTCTGCACCCGGAATTCATCATCCTGCATCACCTTCCTCTACACCCCAGGTCCTTGATACCACTCCTGCCACCCCATCCCTGTTCACAGCTGCTCCTCCTGGGTTTTGAATGCTCACCAACTGCAAATCCAATGTGTGCCACCAAGGAAATCCCCCTGCCTACATGCTCAGCTCTGACCTGGCATATGCTGTCTGAAATCCCTCCATTGTCTCTGCTATTTAAAGAGGCTCAGTTGCTTCTTCTTCAGAGCTGAAAAGGAGTGTTTGGCAAACCCATCGATTTTAATGAGATCTATTATTGTCATTGGATCAAAGGCTCACTTGATGGCAGCTATTAGCACCTTTCACCATAACAGTAATTTAAAAGTGACCACAGGCATCTTCTGTTTACTCCTCAACAGTACCCCCTCTTTCTTCCACCCAGATTGGAGCGGTCTGTGGGCACATACTTGACCAAGAATGAACCTGGTGTGTGTCTTCAATGTCAACAAAGGCGTAGGAGGGGGAAAAGAGAATCTTGGCATTATAATCCACATTATTTCCTTGCAAATTCAGGTGGAATAAAAGCTTTAGTTTTGATCCTTTTGTAGGCAGCGCTGTAATCTCTTCACTTAAACAGCTGACTTTACCTAGCTGGTATCCACTATAAACTGGAGCATCCTGTTCACCACAGCATTATAGGAATATATCTATCACCTATTTTTTAGCCTTGCCTAAACCACTGTTATTGGGGAAAATTACTGATTTTACTGGGCTGGCCTGTTCCACTTGAGGGAAGTCAACCCCATCCTTTGTCCTCTCCTTCCATATACTCTCCTGACATAGCTGTTTTAACCTCACGGGTGAAAATAAAACAGAACTTTATTCTAACAGCTGAAGACTTAAATTAGACTATTTCTGAGGGAGGAGGTGGGACAGACACCTAGTGATTTTAATAAACAGCCAATTTTTACTCTACACAGGACTGAGATGATAATCAGTTGATTACATTTGAGAATAATATCTAATTTATAATAGTGGTACCACAGACTAGATTTTCCATGCTGTTCAGTTGATTCACAAGAGGATGCCAGGTCTCTGGCATGTCATTTTTCAGAATGGGCTCCTGATAAGCAGTGCTGTATGTTAAAAACCATTAAACATGCTAACATCTTCTTCTATCTTCCAAATATCTACTAAGCCAAGGTGCAGAGACAACATGGCAGAACCTAATATACTTTACAAGGTATTAGCATTACATGTAACTACTATTTATTATAGGACCACAAAAGATGAAATAAGGAAAATGAAACACTTGCACTATCTCCAAGAGCAATGGTTTTTATTCGGTCTGTTTGCATGACCTATAAAGAAATTTCACGTAACTATTCTTGTCAATCATGTTCAAACAGCTCAGCCCTGCCCTTTCTGTGTCACTCTGCCTTCTCTCCATTGTGCCTGCAATCACTGCTGCCACCCTCACAGCTATTAAAGCAAAACATTCAAACACAAATTGTTAATTTCTGCAGTTATGCACACACTGTCTCTTTTCTATTTCGTGGAACTAACGTGTATCTAGTTTACTTTTTATAATCGTTTCCAATTAAATATCACTAATTCGGTCTTAACATCTCATTTTTTACTTAACTTCAAAGGCAATGAAGCAACTTATACACAAAATTAATTATGTCGATTATCATTCAAAGAAATCCACTTAATTCTGTCAAGCCTGGCAAATGATATAAAAAATGTTGGTTTGATAATATTAACATCAACAACTTAAACTGTATTTAAACTGGGAAGGAAGAAAATAGAAATAATTAATTGCTCATCACAAATCTGCCCAATATGGAATGCCATGTGCTTCTGCTTTTCTAATAAATTAGTTTGCTTTCTCTGCACTGTTTTTTGTGAGGTATATAAGTAAGCATGTCGAAAAATGAACAGTCAGGTTAACAAGGAAAGTGATTAAAAGTTATTAAAACCAAAGCCAAAATGCTGAGGAAAATGTAAAAGGTTTGAAATGCTGTCCCATGTGAGCAGGACCTGAACACATTCACCTTTTCCTTTGTATTCTTCTGTTTGTATCCTCCCCTAGCTGATGTGATAAAATCTATGATGAAAAATAAGACAACAAAACAACAGAGAAGGAGAACTGGGACAATCACATCGATTTATGTGCTAGAAACCCATGAAGGGAGAGACAAAACTCAGGTGATCTGAGACCTGCGATGTTACAGGTACTGTGATGAGTTTGCTAGGGCTCTGTGTGGATAGCAGGTGTGTCTGAGCAGACCAGTCTCTTTACATCACACCAGAGCCAAGCACAGAGGGGTGCAGCTATTAGCAGCCAGCTCCCCTCCTCGCTCCAATCCACCCAGAGCACCTGGCAGCCAAAGGGTGTCGTGGGCGCCTGCACGGGTGGGTGTCACAGCAATCTAAGCAGACAGAGCAGAAATGAATTTCACCACCAGAGATTAGCCAGCAAATTAAACTCAACCTCCTTGTCGGAAAAGCAAAGCGATGGAAAGTGCCTTCAACACACTCCTGAGAGCTGTTCCTGTCCATGGTGTCTATCCAACAGCAACTCCCTCAGCCCTAGTGAACCCAGAGACAGGGGGACATCAGATGGGCAGAAGTCAGGAGGAGAGGATGCACTGCCATTGCAGCCCCTTGAGAAGGTGCGAAACCTCACTGAAAGCCAAGGTCTGCAAAAGCCTCCCACAAAACAGCCAGACCCACCACAAGTGAAGTTCATTACTCTGTTTACCCAAAGGGAGCAATATTGACTTATACAAAGTGATGGTCCAAAGCCCCACATTTATTCCCAGGGCACAGTCTCACTTAGGTGTTTAGACTGCCCTCTAAAATAAGCACTCCATGGTAAGTGTTTGCAGACTGAGGCACTACTTACCTATTTTCTGACACCAGAAAATTCCCCTCTTGATTTACCATGCAGACTGAGGCACTACTTACCTATTTCCTGACACCAGAAAATTCCCCTCTTGGTTTGCCCGTCCATGTTCTCACACATTTTTCCCACTTCATTTTACTAAGGCCATGTTAGCCAGGTGCATACCATGACCAGAGCTGGCTCCCAGGGTGATCTTTCTGTGTGAAACTTTGCAGTGTTGAAAAAAACCAAAATTCACATCAGAGTGACGAGTGGAGGTTTCAAAGATGGATATGGAAAGGAAAGTTCAAGCTACTGTAAATGCTTGAAATGTTTTGGTTGTAAAGTATTTTGTTACTGAGTGCAGGGAAGCCCAAGCACAGAAACCTCCAGCTCAGCTATGGCCCCACAACCAGGCTAGGGTGCCAAAATCTGCTGCCACAGTGGTGCTCCTGGCACTGGGAGCTGCAAGGGTACTGTGGGGCTGCAGGAGGATCAAACCAGCAGCAGGGATGAAGTCCAGGACCACCCCAGCCAGACAGCCCAAAGGGTGGACAGCAGAGACGGAGCAGTGAGGGCTCAGGCTGGTTTTGATGGAAATCTGCTTTGCTGTCCAGTTTTGAAATCATTTGGAAGATGAGTTACAACAGGCCTGTTCTTTTGAAATGACTCAGTGCCAGCAAACAAGTGTGTTTTTAACGGAATAAATGTTCCAGCACAAAAGCTTTGACCAGATTCACAGAGGAGCACAGTCTGCTAAACGTCCTCCTCAGCAGTCGATCCACAGGATATGAGAGTCTGCTTTAGCCAGAAAAATTAAAGCCCAGTTTTTTAATTTGTTCTGCCTCAGCTCACACCTTGTACCATTAGAGATCAATCTCCAGCATTCAGCCAAGACTGCAACCTGTAACAAGATCTCTGCTGATTACTGAAGTCATGTATAAACCTGATCCAAAGTTCAGAGAAGATGGCAGGAGGTTTTCCATCAGCCTCAGTATACAGAAAGACCTTAATGGGGAGCGTGGATGTTCCCAGACAGTTTTCACACATTCATGACTGCTTTTCCACCCACTGAAAGGACTGATTTTATCTTGTAATGCTTGAGTCCAACCATGACATGTACTGATTGGAAAATCTCAATGCATGAAAGAGGAACATCTGCTAAACAGGGATACAGGATTCTGCCTTGACTCAAACCCTTCACCCCGTTTCAGCATTGAAAAGGGGATATCATGCCTCCATTGATTGTCAGCACTGAATTCCCAAAGAAAACGAATATTTTCTACTAACAAAAAAACCCCCAGAGGCATTTCCTCATGCCAAACTCATTTCCTTCCCTGCAAGGCAGAGAAGGAAGGAGACATGTCTGAGGGGCTGTTTGAGGATATAATCTCCATTTTGTCCCCAAACCTCAGTGTTAAAGAGTCCCTTAGCAGCTGTTTCTAATCACAGCAACAAAGCACCATCTAATTCACATGGGGAAAGGATGGCCAGGAAATTTGAGAGTCAGTCTTCTACCAAGTAGGTCCTGGAGCAGAGAAGAAATTAGTCTTCTGCATCTAGTGTCCTTCTACCAGTCTCTACCCTCAGCAAAGACAGCACAACTGAGCAAAAATCACCTAGAGCAATAGACATGGGTAATTTAATAACTGCTTGGAGGACAAGAGATTGAAGCTCTTGTACCAGCAGCAAAAACAAGCTGCAAAGTCAAAGCCTTTCTCCTTGGCAAATGCCCAACAAGTAGCTATTTCTGATTTGCACACACAAAGTGTGTTTATATCTTTCATGCAAATTCCTATGCAAAAGAGGGGCAGCAGAGGAAAAATTACCCCTTGCCCCTGTCCCCCATCATCCCTGCTGGAGAGCACACAGCATGCTTGAGAGATCTTGTCCAGACCCACTGGGAGGCTTTGACGAGAACCCTTTTCTAGCACATGGTCCTAAGTGGTATCAAAAATAGTAATTCAGCCATCTCTAAGCAAACAAAACAGAGCCTGTAAGAGACAAGAGGCTGCCAAATCTGAAGTGATGCATGTAACATTTTTCTTTCAGGAAGAAGGGATGTTTTCCCTTTCATCTGTTTTCTGTTTGTTCATTTGGTTTCATTCATTTACAAGAGTCTCCTTTTAACCAAAGGGGGAAAAGTTGATGTTTATTTACATCCTCTCTGCATAATAAGGTCCTGGCCCTTACACACATATGTATAGTCCTGCTTAAGTCAGTGGGATTACTTGCCTGAGGAAAGTCAAATAAGTACCAAAGTCTTTGAAGGATCAGGATATAAAACAGCTACCTATTGGCATAAACCAGCTACCTCTTGCATTAACCCAAGTAATCAGATTCAGCAGCTGTCCCCCTTTTTCCTCATTCAATTCATAAAGTTGTGCCTTGTTTTGTTGCTAAACTGACACAAAGTTATCAGTGGAGTTAAGGAGGCAGCACGCCGTCTGATCTCCACGCTGCCCGACGTGCAGCCCTTGTTATAATCATCATAACAATATTAAATAAAAGCTAAGGACCGCTGTCAAAAAGTTAATCATCAAAAGCTGGAAATCACGTAGTGAATCTGTCAGTCGTCTGAACTGGATGGGGTCATGAAAATGAAAGGGAAAGAATGCTCAGTCCGCAGATGATGCTTACATGCTAATAAAAACCAGCCAGGCAAAAACATATATGCACAAGACTGAGCAATTTGTCACCCTGGGCTATCATGGCTGTTCCCCTGCCTATTGTAACAATGCCAGCATTCAAAATAGTCAGAAAGGAGCTTACAGGAGCTGAATGCCAGCACATGTGTTTTTCCAGCTGGAGCCTAGTCCTGGACCA
>NW_008693975.1:128121-129806 GCF_000695815.1 Acanthisitta chloris | reverse complement strand
CCTCAAACAGGAAAAACACATAATGCAAAGACTGAAAGCCCTAAAATAAAAATGTTGAAGAGAAGCTAATGCTGGAAGGAATCCTAAAAACATAGCTGCGAATTTGGAAGTGCTAACCATCCCCTTGCTGCACACATACCTTCCTCTGTACAGAGCCTCATAGAGGCTCATCTTTCTCCTCTGGTGCAGGAGACCAGAGACCACAGACCCACCATCATCCTCCCTACCTTGCACCCACAGCCCAACACACCTCTGGCCCCACCAGGACTCTCAGGCTAGGAAGGGCTTTCTATGTCTGCCTCATCTGGGTATTGAACAATTTTCCTCTGAAAATTTCAAATGGTTTAATCCTTTCACTATTGTGGTCTTGCAGATCAATTAGAACCTGCCTCAGCCCCTTGCCTTCTTCAGCAGGGATGGTTCAATGCTGCACAAGTGCTTGCTTAAAAAAAAAAAAAAAACACATTAAAAAAGATAGTTTGCATCCCTCTCCAAAGTTTACAGCCATCTACTCCAGGCATAATCATTTCAAACTCTGCAGCACTTCACATTTGGTTAAAACCACTTCAGTTTAGAAGTGATTAGAGGTTGAAGATTTGCAGTTTAAAATTTAAATTAAACTGTTTAAAATTATTGGAACACTCCACATATTCAAAGCAAATAATTTTTTTATATTTATTTATCTTTCCTTCCCAGTAGTTCTGGATTTTCAGTAGCAAACTGCAGAGCAGAGCCAGCTATTAAAGAATCAGAGAGGACCAGAATCAGATTTACGTTTTCAAATCCAAGTAACTTATAAAGGAGAAACTTGTGGAAAGGACCCAGTTTCCACAAGGGCAAAGACAGCAAAAATATCTGTAGATACATAGAGAGAGAAGCATGGGAATGGATAATAATAGTGTGTGGTTTAAGGCTTGTGCTAAAATATTACTTCAGATCATTTGCAGCCAAAATCCTTTATTTATAAAAAGCCTATAACAGAGGCAAACAAGCACATGATACTCTTCTATCACTTCCTTTTAGCTTTCTAAGATTTCATACTTTAGTTAGAAAAATTAACCCTTCTCCCCAAATTATTTGCTTTTCTTCCCCTCTCAAAGACACAGAAAACATCCCCAAACTCATCACTTCTACAAATTTATATGCCACAACATATTTTCTGTATTTGACCTGTAACTAAACTGCAGTTCCATAGGAATTAATCCTGAGTTCCTCCCAGGAAGGAGCAATTTTTTTCTGACAAATTGCAGCTCCCAATTCAGAATAAGAATGTCACAGTGCACATACACTTGTGCAAACCTGAGCTGAACACAGGCTGAGCTGTTACATAGAGCACAGCCTGATGCTTTCAGCTTGGCAGCTCTGGCAGAGCAAGCTGAAAAATAAAGCATTTCCTAGTTGTCATCATTCCTAAAACCAGTGCTGAGAGGGTGGTACCAGCCTTTGGACACATATTAACTGGACACGGAATGTCACAGTGCACATACACTTGTGCAAACCTGAGCTGAACACAGGCTGAGCTGTTACATAGAGCACAGCCTGATGCTTTCAGCTTGGCAGCTCTGGCAGAGCAAGCTGAAAAATAAAGCATTTCCTAGTTGTCATCATTCCTAAAACCAGTGCTGAGAGGGTGGTACCAGCCTTTGGACACATATTAACTGGACACGTGGGCTTGTTTCTTCCTT
>NW_008693975.1:126137-128110 GCF_000695815.1 Acanthisitta chloris | reverse complement strand
GCTGGAAAAGAGGATAACCCTCCTAGGTAATTTTTAAGTGCCCCTAAACATACATTTATATATACTGATCACTGGTTTTCATCAGTGTTCCTCTGGCTTTCCAGATCAGTGAAGAACTATAAATAACCTTTATAGTTAGCAGAGGTTCATTTGCACTTAGTTTTTCATAGTGCTTAAACTCCTTAATATTGTGACAGAGAAAGTAAAGCAACATAAAAGCGAAAATCAAACTCAAGACATAGAGTATCATGTTTAACAACCCTCTCAAAAGCAGTTTCATCCCTTTCTTATATGCCCTTCCTATTATCAGTAGCTAATAAACCCCATTTCCTCATTAGGTTCATATATACTTACATATATACACATGAAAAATTAGATCTACATGCATTACACCTCTCATAGATGGGAATCTCCGAGGAAAAAAAAATAAAAGGAAAAAATAAGAGAAGGCAGAAATAAAAGAAATAAAAGTTGGGTTTTTTTCAAGTACCCACAAGTAATACTCAACACTTGTACATTTGGTATTCAAATCTTTTATGATCTTTATATTAAAACTGCCTACTTGCCACATGCCTTTTTAAGCAGTACTAGTCTTTGACACACACACTGAAATCTACCCAGTGTGTTAAAGTTATTGAACTGTCGTGAGCTTCCTGACAACAGTGCTCTGCTAATGCCAGTTTTGATTCCACTGACATTAATCTTGGTAGGGCTGAGATGCTGTTAATACTCACTTCCTAAGCGAGGTAACCCCTTCAAAGGCTGACACACACCACCTCGCCTTGTTCATCAAATATATAATCTTACTAAATGCTGTAATCTTAAATCCCAACCTAGAGTAACTAGCAGTGCTTACATTATCATTTTTCTTTAAAGTTCATCTAAAGGGAAAAAAAATTATCTATTAAAGAATTGTAGATTTCAAAATCAAAACCTAGGACCACCACCTACTCCATATACCGCACCAAACTTCTTATTAAGCTTTAATTTTTACACAACCTAAGATTTTTCCTGCCTTTCTGCCAGTCCTCCCACGCTTCCATGCACATGACATACATGAAGCTTCCAGAAGGTCCCATTGAATTTTTAAAGGGCTCTTTTTTCTCCCCCCACCCCGTTTGACAACTTTACATCCTCAAATTAAAAGAGGGAATGTGGTTATAGCATATGATGTAGAAGGAATTATAAAAATGGCCCTTCATTGCCAGTGCTACTCAATGACAGCTCATTTTCTTGTGCCAATAGGAAGAACAAGATTAGAAGTGACTCTAATTCTTACCCAGACTTCAGGCCGGTGAAAGTCAAGTTAAAGAAATAAGGCTCTCAGTCTCTGGAGGGCAAGGGTACCAGTCACTTATTTCTTATGAACACTTGCTGACATGTGCACTAAGCATAATAATAATAATTTTATTTATAAAGTGCTCCCCCACTGAAGTGCTTGGGGCGTTGTACAATATCATAAAAGCAATTTAAAATACATTTTAAAACATAGGAAATAATGGACCACCCTCTAATAATAATAATTTTCGAAAATTATGACAAGAACACTGGTCTGATGTTAGGGACTGCATCAGCTACAGCAGATGAGAGAAAGAAAAGAGAGGAGTGGAGAGGAGAGGAGAGGAGAGGAGAGGAGAGGAGAGGAGAGGAGAGGAGAAACAAAGAGAAAGACGGAAAAATGAGAGAAAGAGAAGAAAAGTGAGAGAAGGAGAAAGAAAGAGAGGGAAAAAAGAGAGCAGAGAGGAGAGGAGAGGAGAGGAGAAACAAAGAGAAAGACGGAAAAATGAGAGAAAGAGAAGAAAAGTGAGAGAAGGAGAAAGAAAGAGAGGGAAAAAAGAGAGCAAGAGAGAAAAAGAGAGAGAAAGAGAGAGAAAGAGAAAGAAGGAAAGAGAAGAGAAGAGAAGAGAAGAGAAGAGAAGAGAAGAGAAGAGAAGAGAAGAGAAGAGAAGAGAAGAGAAGAGAAGAGAAGAGAA
>NW_008693975.1:122533-126061 GCF_000695815.1 Acanthisitta chloris | reverse complement strand
CACGGGTCTGATGTTAGGGACTGCATCAGCTACAGCAGAGGAGAGAAAGAAAAGAGAGGAGAGGAGAGGAGAGGAGAGGAGAGGAGAGGAGAAACAAAGAGAAAGACGGAAAAATGAGAGAAAGAGAAGAAAAGTGAGAGAAGGAGAAAGAAAGAGAGGGAAAAAAGAGAGCAAGAGAGAAAAAGAGAGAGAAAGAGAGAGAAAGAAGGAAGAAAGAAGGAAAGGAGGAATGAGGGAGGGAAGGAAGGAAGGAAGGAAGGAAGGAAGGAAGGAAGGAAGGAAGGAAGGAAGGAAGGAAGGAAGGAAGGAGAACATAAAACATGAAATCCTTTCTGGTTTTGATTTACGATGATTTACAAGTTTTAAGGCTCCTAAAGCATCTGTGTTTAAAAAATCATACATTTGAAGTAGGGCTGTTTTCCTATGTATAATGAAAATCATAAGGGAATTATATGACTAACAAATTACAGTCAGGTAGTTAATTCTCAGCTCCTGTTAGCTGGCATTGATGCTTCAATTTTCCAGACTAGCTTGAATCACTTAATTTCCTAGCTTTCACTTTTGCAAGTGATATTTCTTATAATGTTAATGCAGGACCAGTTGGGTATTTTTTTTTCCTCTCATGTATTTTATGTATGTAAAAATTTTAATTAATGTTTATTTAGGGATAAAAAAGAAGAGTTTTTGCATCATGGGAATGGCCAAATTTATCACACATGCTAATATACTAGTGTCAGCAAAGTCACCCTGGGGATACATTTGGCTCTATGTATCACACAATCATATATAATTCCAATAACTGGCTTCTCCTGGGGAATAAGTGATAGAAACCAGAAAGAGAACTAGGAAGTTAAAGGTGGTATGTTGGAAGGTGCTTTGACAGGACCTGGCACTGGACATCTTTCTGCAGTGGTGTGAAAGGGCAGTGATCCTGGAGCATCAAGGCCCCCAGACAGACCCTGAGCCTGTAGCACTGCTCATGTTGCAGGGCTCTGGGTTTTTGCTTTTTCTCAGAAGACCAACCATCAAAATCCCCACTGCGATTATCACACATACAGACTGATTCTGCACAGCAGGTTCAGAACCACTGAAAATTTTGGCTAAGTAGGACTAGGAAGGTCACATAGATTGCATTTTGCAAGGCACAATCAGAGAGCATAGATCAGATTCCTAATTAGGATTCTAGTAATTATTTTGAAAGGATGGATTTGCTTAACAAGAAACTTCTGCTTAGTGTCCTTGTACGTTCCACATTTCCTGTGCTATCGTTGTTTTTGCACCCACACTTAGAGTTTAAGGGAGAGAACTAGAATTTAATCTGACTGCAGCTGTAAAAGGCAACTAAAAATGTTTTAGTAAGTAGTTTAGCAACAAAAAGAGGGCTAAGGAGCTTCTCCATCAGTGACAAAGGATGAGGGAAAAATAGGGTACTTAATACCTTCTTTGCCTCAATCTTTAATAGTAAAACAAGTTGTTCTCTGAGTAACCAGTCCCCTGAGCTAGTAGACAGGGATGGGGAGCAGAATAAAGCCCCTGTAATCCAGGGGGAACTGGTCAGGGACCTGCTGCACCACTAAGACACACACAAGTCTATGGGGTTGGATGAGATCCACCAAAGGATACTGCAAGAGCTGACTTTCCCACCACACTGTCCTAGAGAAATTGGCTTTCCATGGTGTGGACAGGTGTGCTGTTCCTCAGGTGAAGAACTGGCTGGACACACAGGCCCAGAGAGTGGTAGTGAATGGTGCTATGTTGGAGGTTGATCAGAAGTGATGTTCCCCAGGGCTCAGTATTGCTGTTAGTCCTGTTCAGTATCTTTATCAATGATCTGGACTAGGGGATCAAGAGCACCCTCAGTCAGTTTGCAGATGACACCAGCTTGAGTGGGAATGTTGATCTTGCTGGAGGGTAGGAAGGCTCTGCAGAGGGATCTGGACAGGCTAGATTGATGGGCTGAGGCCAATTGTATGAGGTTCAACAAGTTCAAGTTCTGGGTCCTGCACCTGGGTCAAAACAACCCCATGCAATTCTACAGCCTTGGGGCAGAGTGGCTGGAAATCTGCCCGACAGAAAACACCCTGGAGGTGCTGGTCAACTGCAGCTGAACATGAGCCAGCAGTGTGCCCAGGTGGCCAAGAAGGCCAGTGGCATCCTAAGAGGTGATAACTTCCCTGTACTCAGCACTGGTGAGGCCACACCTGGACTCCTGAGTTCAGTTCTGGGCCTCTCACTGCAAGACATTCATTGAGGTGCTGGAGCATGTCCAGAGAAGGACAACGAAGCTGGTAAAGGGTCTGGAGCATGAGTCTTATGAGGAATGGCTGAGGAGCTGGGAGTGTTTAGCCTGGAGAAAAGGAAGCTGAGGGGGGACTTTCTTGCTCCCTACAACTACCTGAAAGGAGGTTACAGCGAGGTGGGGGTTCAGTCTTCTCTCCCAGGTGAAAAGCAATAGGATGAGAGGAAATGTCCCCAAGTTGCTCCCGGGGGGGTTAGGGACATGGTTTAGGGGTGGAGTTGGCAGTTCTGGTTTAACAGTTGGACTTGATGATCTTAAGGTGTTTTTCTGACCTAAGCAATCCTGTGATTTTCAAGGAAGACTCTGGATAGATTCATTTTAATAGACGCTGCTGAATAACTCCCCAAATTTGCTCAGAAAATTTCAACAACAGTGTCAAGAAACCCATTGGGTCAGCCTGTACACTCCCAAGAAAAGGATTATAGCTTTACTTTTATTTTGGACAACCCTGAGCAACTCTTCATACTTAGCAAATACAAACACATTCAAATAGCATTGAGTGGTCTCGCACTCTCAAGTGTGCAGTCAGTTTTGCTCAGGAATAAAACTGAAATTATTATAACTAACTCAGTGCTTGATTTTTATAAAGCTTTTTTCTGTGCCAGTTGCACCTTTTCACTGAGTAGAATTACTTTGGTCTTTAAATTGTATTTTCCTCATTGAATTTCCTCGCTGTGTGCGCCTTTGCATGTTTCGTTGCTCAGCATTATCATTCATTAATGTTTCAGCTGCTTTCTTTTGTCTGCTGCCCTTCTCCTGTTAACATCAAGTTTCTTTGCTAGTCAAATAAGTTATCCCACTCCTTTTATAAAGCCTTGGTTACAGCTTTAAAAAAAAATAAAAGCAGGAGGATACAAAATCTTCAAATGGCTTATTAGAATTCAGCATGACTGGCAAGTGTCATTTAAAAAAGAGATACTGCACCTTTAATAAATTTAATCCACGTCTGATTACAGAGGAAGAAAGCTCTTTTTTAATCTTACAGGGCTGGAATATTGCAATAACTGTTCCATCTGATTTTAAAAATAAGATTTGCTAAAGGTCAACGTATCTTCTGGCCACATATGCAGCAACATTGAAATTTCCTTGGCCAGGGAATAAAAAGATTCTATCATTAAAAATAAAAGCGCAAGGACATCTTGCAAGCCCATAGGGTTTTTAGAAAGAGAAGGAGACATTTCGTTATCAACTAGCAATCATAAGATTTTTAAGCAATATCTCTAATCTGC
>NW_008693975.1:116260-122507 GCF_000695815.1 Acanthisitta chloris | reverse complement strand
CCACAACCCCCCTTTCCTTTTCACATCAAGGTCTTTTTATCTTCCAATTTTGCATCTAAAGATGAGGTGAATGCCATTAGCTCAATTCAACCTCAAGTGTAGTCAGATGTGCCTGTGATTTCTGAAAAGCACTGTCTAAGGTCACATTAAAATGTATAAGAGCTTTTCTATTCCTGAGAAGGGGGCTTATTATCCATCCATGGTGTAAGGGAGTAATGTCAGTGGCCATAGACTAGGGTGAAAACAAAAGAGATACCAGGGTTTCAGGCTTTTGTCAGAGAACCTCTCTGCCTCCCTTTTATTGCTGTCTGAAGCCCTACAGATAGCGCCACAGACTGTAAACTTGGGCAGCTCTGGGGGAGAGAAAAACAAGTTCAACAGGCTCAGACTCTCCTCCCCTGAACCCTCATCTTTAAAAGCTTAACACTTTCTACAAAACTAAAACCCGAGTGCAGCACTCTGCACCCACTGAGGGGTTTTGCTCCACTTGCTTCCCAGCAGGGATCACCACCATGGCTGGGGCTGCCAAAGCTCTGAGCCTGCCAGAGACAGTGACACCCACTTTGCTTTGAGCACACCAGTGTTCTCAGAAAAGAAACCTGGTAAATGCTCCTTGGGATTAGAGTCAGGACAAGATCAGAGCTGCCAAATTTGGCAGCAACATGGAGTGCCATTTTTTTCCTTTAATTATAAAGGACTGCCAAGAAAAGTTAATGAGTGTTTACCTGGGCATGATGTCCATATTTTCCTGCAATTGAATTAAGGATCTGTCACTCAGGGATAATACGAGTCATCAGTAAAAAATATTACAGTACCAACAGTTTCTGTTTTCCTTCTTTCTTTCAAAAAAAAAAAAAAAAAAGAAAAAAGAAATTAACAGTCAAAAGAAAAAATCAGTCATGGGGCATTTTTAAAAATAGATATTCATGGCCTGTTTTAAAACAATTTTCAGATGTAATTGTATACTTTAGTCTCAGACCTTTGTGTGTGATGTTATAGCTTTAAGAACCTTGTAGATATCCCTTCAGGGCCATGTGCATGGCTGACTTGCAGCAGTCTGATGTCTTTAAGAGACTGCAGGCATGCTCTTTCTACTGTACAACTCTGCACTGAACTCCCATGACCCAGTACAGAACATACACTCTCTTGGTGATCTAGTGCTGAAGCTGCAGGTAGGCCTTTTCTGGAAAAACAAGGGATTATTTCCACAACTTCAACTGCCATTTGCCCTGAGGAATGGGCAAACTAAAAGCATGAGACCAGTTTTCTCTTCCTTTTTTTTTTACTCCCCCAACAGCAGGTCTGATTCATCACCTCTCCAAAGCACATTAAACACAATCTAATTTATAAAGGGTGGGCCAAATGTATTCCGGGCATAATACTTCTGAATGTTACACTAGGAGTTAATCTGACCCATGATTTTCCAGCTTGGTAAATTTTCCCATCTTGCAATAGTGATGCCAGTTAAATGACTCACTGTGATGAGATAATGTAGTGATTTAATTACCATTGTGAACAATGAAGTTACCGTGCCGTTTGTGTACCTTAAAATGGCTCGCAAGCCAGTAAAGGTAATTCCTAGCTTTACTGTGTACCAACGAGCTTATTAGAGGGAATAATAGATTGATACATCTCTGTGAGTAGGGTTGAGAGCTTCTGCAATGTTTTTTCATCATACTGCATATTTTCAAGCCTTGCCTCTGAACTCACTAGCGTTTTCCCATGCAAGCGACTGCCTGTGAAAAGGGAGCTAAGGCATGTTTGCAAACTCCAGGCAGCAACACAGATCTGTAATGCAGTCTGCACAATCCTTGTGGCATGCAAAGAAAATCACTCGTGCAAAGGAAGCTTTGACGTCTCTGAGATGTTTTTTGCCTCATAGACAACAGTAGCTTGAGTAGAAATCACTCTGTTTCTATGTGCTGACAGTGCAATTGGCATGTACAGGTGATCCCAGTATAGGTTTCATCTATCTATTCCAAGTACCAGTAGCAAAGAATATTCAGCGTCCCAGGCTTTTAGTCCAGGCAAGGCAAAACCACTCCTCAAGTTGCCTTGCTTAAGATGATATCCAAAGGCAAGCTGTCTCCAAACCCAGCAGAGACAAAGCAAGCTCTTCTAATCCTTGTGGAAAGATACAATGTGCTGCCTTTGTCCCTTCTTGGGAAAAAAATTGCCATCCCTTGAATAACCACCATTCCTGGCCTCATGTGACAATAGATATAAAAAAAAAAATGAGCTCTTGATTACATCACTCTATTTACCCTATTTGTCATTTGGTTGTGTCACTGTTGCCATTTTACATCAACCCCACGGACCACAGGCAGCTGACAGCCCAGATCTTCAGCCTTTGCCCTGGCCTCACCATGTCTAGAGGCCAACAGTTGACCTCAGTACAGAGCACACCTGGTGCCTCTCACAGGTCTGAAAGTGCTTCCTCTGCAGACTCCAGCCAGCCTGAGATCAGAAGGATGAGTTAAAGACATAACTTCAAATATAGTCAAAGTTTCAGTAGGCTACTTGGTTGGTTTCCACACCCCACATGCCAAATACATCCTCTAAATTACTTCCTTATTTGTCATTTATGTACTTTTGAATTTTAATGAATAGTTCTCTCGTTCTTTGCCAAACTCCTATATTCATAGAAAGCTGGCATTTCACAAATATCAAAGAGTGCTGCTAAGTGAACCAACCTCAGAGAAACTCAGGAATCATCATTCAAATTCCCTGTTAAAACAGGAAAACAGCTAAATGACATTTATCTGTTAAAATACAAATAGTATTTCTGCTTATCCCTTCAGTGCTCCTGCATAGCCTAGAAAGTCTCCTGGAGTGTTTGGGCTGCAATATTGTTATGATGCTTTGAGCTCAGGCTTCAAAATCTGCAACAATATGAATCAGATTGGGTTTTCAGTTTTCTGCTGTTCTTTTTAATAGGAAGGCTCATAAAGAAATTGACCCCTCTTTTTTTGGCAGCCACTTGACAGTAGATCATCTTTCTTTTAGTAACCCACATCACTGTTTCCACAGTAATACTGCAGTATTTCCACAGTAATACTGCAGAGCACAGATATTAGCATATTGATAACTACAGCAATGTGAAATATTTGTTTCATATTCATCTAGTTTTCCTCTATTTATTTATTTCTTTAGAAGGAAGGGATTTTTTTTTCTGATAAGCAATCTCTGACTTAAGGAACAACTATAATTTTGTTTAGGGAGGATGAAAGACCTCCTCAGAGATCAAGGAAAAGAAACAGGGAAAGAAACAAAGCTGAAATCAACCCAGGTGAATTTTTTCACAAAGCCTTCCAATACAATGCATTGGCAAAGAAAAGCAAAGACAGATATGAGACACCAATCACTATATTCTCCCACAGCCCAGAGAGAAAGACTTTAGAAGCAAAGAGCATTCAGCTATCTTTTGTGATGAGAGATAGCTGCTTTGTTTAGATGGTCTCCACTAAAACAGAGAGCGACAACTTCTCAGGTACAAAATTGGCTTGTTATGTGGGCTTTAAAATAAGCTGAATGAAGGAGATTTTACTTAATGCAAAGAATCAAGAGTGTGTTTTTAACACACAAAGACAGAAGTTGAGGCTCTGAAATAGAGGACGAATAATAAAAGTACTAAAGCTATAAAGTGGTTTTATGTGAATGGAAATTCTGTATGGGAAACAAGCAAGAAGAACTAGAAGTATCACTGAATAATGGAAAATATGAGTGCAAGAGAAACCTTGTAAAATGATTCTCATAACCAGATTATCAGTACGGACAGGTTCAATTTATATAGAAGAGATACAATGGGAAGAGACAGAGGAGGGATGGTTTTGTATGTGAAAAACACCTCCAATGCCAGCAGATGACAATATGAAAATGGAGAATAAGGTAGTTGAAGTTCTTGGACAAAGACAAAAGGAATGAAAATCAAAGGGGAATCTACAGGAGGTAAATGCTATAGATCACCGAGACTGGAGGAAAGCAAGAATAATAATTCTTGGACCAACTCTCAAGATACTTGTAACCACAGGATACCCTCCCCATTGGAGAGTATAATTTCCCAGATATTTACTGTGCAGCTAGAGCAAGATACAGGCTACATCAAAGAGATTTTAAAATTGTGTGGGAGACAGCTTCATAATCCTGACAGAAGAGAATCCAACTGGTGGAAAAGTCAACCTGGAAGTAATTCTTCCTCAGAGGCTTGAATTAATCATGTCGAAGTAACCAGTAAAGAAACTTTGAGTTAACTACCATTTTTTTGCCCAAGAGGTAGGGATTCATGGCAAAGAATAGATTTTAAGAACCCTTATTCTGGGTAGAAATGTTAATTTTCATCCCATTCTCCTGCCTTCAAATCAGTGACAAAGTAACCATTGATTTTGCTCTTTGATGCTGGCTTCATCTTCATCTTGAAGTCAATTTACATTGAGATGGGAATTTGCAGCACACCAGAAGCTCTGCATGAAGGGGAAGAATTCACCTATGAGATGTTACCGAGACAGTCTGAGACACCAAACCCAGGTGCCAAATCCTACCACCTAGTCAAGGGAGACATCTCCCTAGGGTGTTCCAACCCACCTAAGACCTGATTGCCCTCTGGATATGACTAGTCTTCTATGTGAAACACCTTAGGCACCTACAGTTAGGAAGAATTAATCCCCTGTTCGATCCTCACACGGATGCTGTTATGCTCCCACTAAGAATATTTTTATGTGAAGCAGCTTACTCTGACGGTATCCATATGGAGAGCGGATAGGAAATAGTTTCAATGTTGCATACTGTATCCTACTTTTCCTTTCTGAAGGAGACTGACGGATATATTAAAATTCATCTGTGAGAAAGCAAGCTGTGAAATCTCAAAGGACATAGGAAGTGATTGTTTTTAGGGTCTACATATAATTCTCAGCCATTGTTTAACCATAGAATGGTGGCCTGGGGTATTTTTTTTCCAGTTTTGCTTGTGAAGCTCAAAATAAAGCTCTTGGGCAGGAGGTCTGAGGCAGGACACTAGCTGGTCTTATTGAGATCTTTCCATCTCTTTTCCTGAGACAGATTGCTTCCCTGTCTTCTTCCCAGTAGATTGATTTTCCCCCCTTTAAATTAATCTTGACTAAACAAGTGTGAACCATTGCACTATACACAACATTCCAGAGATTCTTTTCATGCCATATGTAGTATCATTAATATTTTGCTGTTTCTACTAGGTATGTCCTGTCTGGGATTTCATTTGCCTTTTTCAAAGCCACATAATTGCCAATGGCTTAGGCACATCTCTATGTATTAGTCTGCTGTGGTTGAGATGCAGACATTTGTTTTCTGTCTAAACGAGTCTCCTTTTTCTAACAGAAGTTCTTGTTACTGTTTCCTAAGGGAAGTACTTTGCACTTTGTACTATTAAATTTAAACCAATTTCTAGTACTAATATTCTCCAGATCATTTGTATTTCTCCTTCTCCCAGCCTTTGGAAGCATATAGCTGGTTATACAGTGATGATGGAAACTCTCATGGTTTCTTGTAGCATGAAATCTGGGGCTAGCAGCAAAGCCCAGAACACAGAGAAAAATCTTCAGACTGTGTAAATCAGCAAATCTCCTTTGATTCAGTTTTCACAAGGATGTGGCTCTAAATCTCTAGCATGTGTTCAAAAACTGTAGTCCAGTTAATGTGGAAGAAAATCCAAGTGCTATTGTTCTTTTGAAGACTGAAAATTATTATTCATGAAATGCACTGGGACAAGAGAAATCTCATAAAGAGAAAGCAAACCAAGAAAAAAAAACAAATATGTAACATTTAAAATTAACTTGAAGATTTTTATCTCAGTATGGAAAATAATATTTCTACTATAAATTTGAGATGTTAATAAGTTTTCCCTTATGCAGAATAACTTGAAAAGAATACAAATGTCATAATCTGGATTAAAATCATTCCTACTCTATTTGAGATATACATCTTGTAATCAAGAATATCCAGGTCCCCCTTTCACAGGTACTGCTATATTCCCCAGGGGTTTTCCATGCTGAAGTTCACTTATGCAGGTAGAAAATGCAGACAGAGA
The DNA here is from genome assembly GCF_000695815.1 of Acanthisitta chloris. Classification (NCBI taxonomy): domain Eukaryota; kingdom Metazoa; phylum Chordata; class Aves; order Passeriformes; family Acanthisittidae; genus Acanthisitta; species Acanthisitta chloris. The sequence goes on along the minus strand of NW_008693975.1, from coordinate 116,449 downwards.
CTTGGAGCACTAACATGCAGGGCAAGAATTTATATACCTGAAAAAAAAAATGGATGAACTCATTTTCAAACTGATTTTGCTAGATGCACACTGTCTCTTAAGGGCTGTCTGTTGCCTCTCATGGGTTCTCAGAGCTCTCTGTGAGTTCAGAGCTGCAGCTCCCTACTGGATAATCACCAAGGCAGCTTG
>NW_008693975.1:107977-116192 GCF_000695815.1 Acanthisitta chloris | reverse complement strand
ATAGGCTTCCATTAATTGAAAAGAGCACTCTAATTATTTTTCTAGCCTGGACTAGCCTATTCTAATATATATCATAATTCTGAATACAGTATACTAACTAATGTCTACAGAATTTTCATTACAAAGGGTAAAGAGCTAACTTTTTGGGAGCCAAAGGTAGTTATGCCATTGATTTTAACAAGGTCAGGAATTCACCATGGATAGATAGATAAAGCTGTTCCTGACTAGCACTTGGTGCTTCTGTGAGCAAGAGCAAGTCACTTCTCCAGGCTCCTGTGGTTTCTCTCACTGCTTGTTTTTATATTTAAGTCCATTAGCACAGGGACTGTCCCCCAGAATTGTTTGACTGGACCTAGAGGGTGGGAAGAGCAGCACACAAAAGGTCTCAAGGCAATAAAATGTAAAAAAAAAAGGCTAATAAAAAATAATAAAATACATGTAAGACAAGATTTCTAAGCACTGGACATGTAGGAACATAAAACTCACCCTGGATCAGGCAGCAATGTGCCCAGCCTGTGCCCAGTGACGGGTGCTTGGAGAAGCAGAAGAGATGAAGCTTCAGGCTGGGCCTTGTCTCAAGTTTTCCTGTCAAGCTTCCCTCAGCCAGTTCTAAAGACCAGGAAGCAAATTTTATTTCCAAAGCATAAGGTTTAACAACCACCCTTAGAATATGGAATATGAACATAGGAATGTGTCTAATTATTTTTTAACTCATTTTTGCTTTCCACTTCCATTACATCCTCTTCTCCATTTTGATTACATACTGCACAAGAAAAAGAAAGGGAATGTTGTTTTAAACCTAATAATTTCACTGAATGGTGAAAAACAGAGCCTAATCCTCCCCTAATGGCATTCTCTGCAATATTAATCTCATACCCTCAGAAGTCCCTTTCCAAGCTAAGAAGTCCAAATCTTCCCAGTCCCCAATGTATGGAAGGCATTCTTGCATATCTGGGAAAACACATTATGTTTCTCCATACTGCCCTTAGATTGCCTTTGTCTTGTCTGAGATAGGACAACCATTATTACATTCAGTATTTAAGATACAGATATGTCATGGACATGCATAAGAACATAATGATGCTTTTTATTTTTCCCACTGTTCTTTACCTAATTATTCCTAATCTTGCCTTTGCCTTTCTTGAGCTGATCCTTTGAACAACTCTCTGATTGTATTTAAACATCTCTGAGTGACTATAGCATCCTGTCCATAGATGTATATATGCAGAAAGGGACACGAACAAGGATTCATGTCTCTCTCTACATATACAGAGAGAGGATTTTAGAGAGGATTCCTCCCTATGTATACCTGTTTTGCAGTTACCACCATTTAATTTCATTTGCCATCTGAAAACAGTCTCTCTGGATCATGGGATATTTCAATCAAAGCTACTAAATGAATGCGAGTCAAAAGTTAACTTTGGCAGATAAAACCCTTATTAATTTTCCTTTCTAATCATTGACCCTATTGTACCTGACCCAACTCCAGATTATTCAGGAGTATGACTAGGTTGCACAGTCTCACCAGAGTTCCCATTGAAAATGGGAAGTAATATTGATGGCACCATAGATCATACTGATGCAACCTTATAGGAGCAGACAGCATACAAGAAGACACAGTTGATGCTCCATGTGGCAATTACAGAATTTAGCTGTAGCACTTCGGTTGAATACTTGTACCATCTCCTAATTAAATGATTCCACTTCACAGGACTGCCATATAGTCCTCTGATTGAGTAAATAAAGGACTGTATAAACTTCCATCATCTTAGCAAAGTTGGTTTTTTTCCTTTTCTTCTTTTCCTTTTGATCTTAAATGAAACCTCTGCTTCTACATCTATCATAAGGTAGGAAATATAAGAACGGAAAACAATTCTGAAGACTAAGTAACATAAGATGCTATGGAACTCAGCATCCCTGGGGCACGCTTGTTTTCAAAGAGAGCACCCCCAGATATTCTTACTTAATTATATGCCAAATTTCTACTGATTCTGATTAAAGAAAGCTTCCATTCTTTAAAAAAAATATTATATATAAATAATATCTGGGATGGCTGAGGAGGCTATTCTCCCATCACTGAGCCAAGGAGGGAATCATTTAGCAAGGAATGTCAGGAGCCTGATGCCATCCCTCCACTGCACAGGCTATCAGCCAAAGAGCACCACACAGCTGCAGTTTTACGGAAGGATTTTTTTGGAGTTCTGTGACATTACACAAAAAACCTCCCTGTTTTCCACTTGCATTCTGAAGACAGAAAATCTTTTCTGACCTTTCATTATATTTATAGATAAATATCCTAAACTAACATATAAACATTATTCTTTTTTGCATATACAGATATAATAATATGCACATAAAATAAATGGTTTTGCTTTTGCCGATATGAATAAGGATATAGGTATTCTGTAGGGCCTATATAAAAACATAGGGAAATTATCCACTGTAATGCCAGGGACTGAAGGAGTTTTTCCTATAATGTCCCATTATCTAACAATTTCATGTGGAACACATCAGATATACAGCTAGTGGAAAATTATGAAGAGAAATTTCTTCACTTATTTGGAAAATATCAACACAGATGACATCCCATCAATCTTAGGTTTCTGCTTTAGCCTGAAAAAAAGGGTGAGCCAAATCCACCTCTTCTAGAACATCCCTGAACTGGATAATGGGTGAATGGCCATAGCCTGTCCTATGCTTACACATGACACAAGGCTCATAACTTACTGGCAATTTTATTTTAAAACAAGCCTCATATTCTATTTAGGACGCATCAATAATTGCAACTTCTAGTACATAGCCTGGGACTGGCTTTTGCAAATTTGCAAATTTCCCTTGTAAATCTGAAGAAGCCCAAAATTGGTTCTCCTCCTCTGTTTAGAGAAGAGAAATGACACATGTGATTTACAAAATGTTTCCCCAGAAGGAGTGTGCTAAACATCTGAGTAATGCATGAGATTTACAAACTAAAACCTACAAAAGTCATTTTCCAGGAGTAGCAATGATTAACACAACCCATCAGAGCTTTATTTATTAGCTGGGCTCTCTGTGCCAACTCCAACCACAGGGTTGGAGGCCTGAGCATGCGTGCACTCGCATACACGTGTGCACATGCACACACAATGCACTTGTTGTTGCAACATGCTATTAAGATATTTCCTTCCTTTCATATAGAAGGCATTAGAGAGGATTAACCAGCTCTCTCTTTCTTCCCAGCACACTGTGATTCTCCAAACTCAGAATTTGTGTAATTCTCAAATTCAAACTGGAGGAGGTTTTCCTCATTCTCTGCAGATCAAAGGCAAACAGGGGAAAAAAACAAAATTATGCCTCATATACAATGCAAGGGCCTCTTCATTTCTAAGTTATGCAGATGACCCCTCCACAAAAATAACAATCTCTAGGAACTTGGAAGAAGAAACTGTAGTCCCAGTTGATTTGACCTAAATAAAGTGTCTGTGTAATTATCTTCAACAGGGCTTGCCAAAACATCATTTTATACTGTTCAAATGCATATTCTAAGAGAGGATGGAAATTTGAGGGACAGGATGGCAAGCAAAGTACATTTTATTTCTCTGAACAATTAGAAAGATTATAATAATACAGCAAATACTGTGCATCCTGCCACTATGTGCCATCTTCCATCCCAAAGGATCTCAAAGGGACTTGTCACTATTTCCATTTTTCTCATTCCAAAAAATAGGATGTCAACCTTTAACTATTTTGTTCCATGCAGTACAATACATACTTAAATTTCTTACTGCCCTTTCATTCTTATGAAACTGCCAATGAGCATTTGTTTGGGGGTTTTTTCCCAGTGTCTTGGGATTCCATACAGTCCTGATAAAAAGGCACCTTTGCTCAAATACAAGCCAAATTTTGCTCATAAGTCATACCTACCCTCCTTCTTCATTTCAGGCATTTTGCAAACCTTTTAGGCAGATATTGGAGATGCTTGTGCAATTTTAGTCATGCAATAAGAGAACTGATAAAATCTTATTTTGAAAGGATTTGCATGGAAACAAAATCTCAGTGCAGTCAGTGAAAATTGAGGAAACAAGACATGAGAATTTTCTTTCTTTCATGAATACTTCTTTTTTTAAATTGAAATTTTGAACAAAATGTCTATTAAACAAAAAAACCAAACCAACAAATTGATAATTCATTACACTGGAAAACATGATTTACACAATTATGTAGGTGTTCAATAGCATAACAATTTTTTCATGATAGAAGTACAGATTGATTTGTGAGATACACACCCCAACAGCTGTCTGAAACAGAGGATATGACAAAAAATAGGAGAAATTTATTCAGCATTTGAAAACATTCTTCAGATTTTTAATAAAAGCTGCAGTTCAACTTTCCTCAAAATTTAAAAAAAAAGTTAAAAAGGGAAAAAATATCTCAGATTTTCTCCTCATTATCTTAAACTGACATTTCTTTAACCTGACAAGTTAAACTCAAGAGTCTTTAGGATTTGACTGTTTGTAACTTTAAGAGGGATTTTTATAGACAGAAAATTATTCCCTGACTTGGAGTCTGGCCAGGGCACAGCAGAGAGCAGCATCTTGAGAAAAAGAGATCTGGTCAAAACAAGGGATACGCTCATGCTAAACTGTTTATATAAAACCCTCCTCCTGGCACCAAGACAAGCTGTCAGACACAACCACAGTGACCATCCCAAACAAAGCAGTAAAGCATTTCATCACGAATGTTATCCCACACTGTGCAATATCAGACAATAGACACTATTTTGTTAGCAGTGATTTTGAGCAATTTACCAAGAAATGTGAAAGCTGGTCAAGTAGAGAAAGGAAAATATTTCCAACCTATTACAGAAAAGTTCAATGAGAAACAAAACAGAGAATCTCCCACACATATGATCTTACTAGGCTGGTATCTAGATAGTCCCTGTGTTGTTAGAGCTTTATTAGAGCCAACAGTGAAAAGATAGGTAAGACAAAAATTGAGACTTCCCAAGTCCAATGCATACAGTAGGTGATGAACTAGAGACTTCTCAAAACTACCATCAGGAGACTCTGTTGGGATCAAATGCAACCTCATGAGAAACAATATATTTGTGAGGAAGATACGTGTGTTGAACAGATAAAGCTTCAATCACATAACACAGCAGTGGCTGGGCATATTATTCACAAATATCACAGATACACACTTATTACAAACTCAGGACATTAACATGCAGGTGGCACTGAGACTCAATCAGCAGGATGTGGAAAGGAATATAGCAGACAAACACCCAGCAAACATCAGAACAGACTTTCAAAACACTCTGCTAAGAGAAGAACCAAGTACAAGCCAGTCTCTTATCATCACAAGAATAAATTGCATTGGCACCAACATCAAGATGCCTGCAAGGTAAACACAAGGCTTTGTACAATACTGGCATGAAAAGTAACTCTCTTAAACCCAGAAGAAAACATGTTAATTCTCCAAGCGAATTGGAATCTCACAAAAACTATCAAAGAAAGAACTTGGTGTGAAATGGTGTTAAGTTATGTAATTGAGGAGAATTTTAGGTGTGTAAGAAAGTTCTGCTAACCACATTTAATGTTGTTATTTTAAGTACAGGAAAAAGCACATTAGGAAAGGTGGCTTCCCAAGACGGAATATTGTGTTTTGATAGGCTGCTTATGTGATACATTTACGTTGAATATCTTTAAAAACTCTTCTGTCAAGAATTGCTTTGAGAGAGGACACTATATGTATAGGAAGGACTAAAACCTGAAGTACACACCACTTTGGCTCTCTCTCTTTTTGTGCTTGAACATCAAACACCAAGGACATCACTTTTAGTTCACATTTTTAGCTTACCCAATAACCCTTAACACATCCTTTCAGGGAAGTATAACTTCTAGGTGCTGTCTCTTCTCCTTTCTTCCCATGAGTGCAGTAAAGAGGAAAGTACTAATGTCCTTCAAATGAAATGACAACAGCTGTAAAAGGGAAGACATTGTCTAGAGTTCTGAAGAGACATGTTACTTGTCACCTTCTGTGTTACCTGTTAGTGCTGTGCTGACTTATTGCTTTTCTTTTCTTTAAAGTGGATTCACATTTGTCTCTAGCAGCTCCTTTGGCTTCTGTGGGTCTTTGTTTTGTTGTTTATTGGGTTTTTATGTGAGGGAAAAATGCACGCTGTTTTTTTCATCATGTTTTTGTACACTGTGATGCAAAATTTAACACTTCATATCTTATTTTCTACAGGAGAAAATTCCAATATTTTGAGCTAACTTTTCAGTTGAGACCAACCTCCTCTGAGCATGGGAACAATCACATAGCATGTCTATCTGCTGTACTGTGAATAGAAATGAACTCTCTGCCACTCCTAAGCCAGCCATACTCCACTCAACCATATTTAACAAAGTATTAAACCTCATACAGAAAGTCCAGCTGATGATTAACCCAAATATGCTGTCATGAAGGCAGACAGCTATCCCACTGCTTATGATGTTCCATTTTTTGCAGCTCAGCAGGGTTATGTCCTCCTACTTGTCAAATGAGTGTGCAGCTCACACAGTATCAAGGCACCCACCTACAAGAGGAAGCCAAGCCAATGGATTCATTTTGTGTATCTACAGCCACCAAATATTTGCAGTGAGTGAAAACACACATTCAGATTACAGCTTTTCCCTGCTAAGACTCATGTTTAAATAATTTTCAACTTCCTTTTTAATTATGTGCCTTAGAGCCTGCTTTCCAGTTTGACTCTGTACTCTAGGCAGGCTGCATCTGTGCTAGAATACCATGTCTTGTTTCAGCAGGTGTCTGGGAGGAGATGTCACCCAGACAGCTAACTGTCTTCTGCAAGAGAACAAAGTTGAGGGGCTGAGGACCACAGTACAAGCAAACATGGTCAGCAGATTTGGATATTCATGGCATGCCTGCCCAGCAGCAAATTGCCACAGGTGAGAAAACCCTCTGATTCTCAGACCCAGGCAGCAAGGACAGCTTGAAACAGGAGAGCAGCTAGAGCCAGCTCAGTCTTTTGAGGCCAGAATCTGCCCTGCCTCAAGGCAAATTCAGAAAGACAAGTATGGAAGCTGCTGCAAATATCCTGAGTTGCTGGCCTGCCCTTTTAGAATGATGTAAATCATGTGAGAGGGATCAGCTGAGGAAGTGGAGACAGATCCTGTGCTAGCCAATAACCCCATCAGGCCTTTCCATTACACATCTCCCCACCAACTCAGACAACACTCAGAGAGACAAAGAAATCCATTAATTGTTTTCCCCTTAATAACTCACATGCATCTCTTGTCCAGTGAGTCACTCTCTCCTGTATACACTGAGAAATCACATTTTATGATTCTATAATCAGAACCTGTAAAAAACATCACATTCAACAATCTCTGTGACAATGGCTGAAGACTGGACCTAATATGTCTGATGGTTGTGGGAAGAAAATCTGAAAAAATCTGTATCATTTCAGTTCTCCCTGTGTGATTTGCATGAGGCTGTTATTAAAGGGTGTCTGTTGGTTGTCTGAAGTTTAATTTCCAGAAGGATTGTGTTCAAAGCTTCCAAAAAGCAACTAAGAAATCTGTTTTCCCACTGAAAACTACTCCTGATTTTGAGAAATACTGGAATTACTTATTATTAATCCTTCTGTGTTAAAATTATCTCCCACAGGCAAGCAGTCACAGCAGGTACCAACAATATGCACCTACAGACTTCCACTTACTCCATGTGGGAGCAGAACTGGAGAATTTCTTCCTTTGGTCACAATTCTTTTTTTCTCTCTGCCTATCTGTATCTTTCTCTGTAAGAATAGTGATATTTGCTGTCATAGCTTCAGCCTCACTATGTAAGTTAAAAACATGTCCTGTCTCCATTACATGATTACAGGCAGACTTTCAACTCAGATAGTCTATGAGCTAAAGTCAAGGAACGTGCGCCAGCTGTTACAAAACAGTTTTCCTGGAAAATAGCCACCGGACCAGCAGTCAAACTAGGACATTCTACATACAAGGAAGATATTTGCTGTCATAGCTTCAGCCTCACTATGTAAGTTAAAAACATGTCCTGTCTCCATTACATGATTACAGGCAGACTTTCAACTCAGATAGTCTATGAGCTAAAGTCAAGGAACGTGCGCCAGCTGTTACAAAACAGTTTTCCTGGAAAATAGCCACCGGACCAGCAGTCAAACTAGGACATTCTACATACAAGGAAGAATAAAATATAAAAAAAAAAAAAA
>NW_008693975.1:86057-107936 GCF_000695815.1 Acanthisitta chloris | reverse complement strand
GCCATGGAATGTCCAGAAGAAAACATGTCTATACTAACCACTAAATTTGATGATCCATGAACATTCACTGCAAGAAGAGCACCATGGCACTAAAACACTCAGCCCAGCATCTTCACTTTGCATGAAAATCTGCTGCAGAAATTCAGGTGTCTTTCTGTCCTGTCAAAACTTGGATATTTGCTCATCTGAGTATCTGAGGACATCACACTATGTGATGCGTCTCACATCCATCACATGTTCTTTGTTCTCTCATCATCTCCCCATGGAGGAGGAGTATGTGGCGCCAGGCCTCTTGTTTTCCTAGGGTTTGTTGTTTTTTTTCTGGTTTTGTCTGCACATGTTTCTGCATACTGGATAAAGCAAGGTCACAAAGCATGTCTTACACTTGGAGTGGAAGACTGTGAGGCTTGTGATAGTCCTTAGCTTCTTAGGCTTTTGTTTTAATTGATGGAGAGCTTTCCTAAGGCTGTGTTTCCCTCACAGATAAGCTTTATCCAAAAGGAAGAGTGCTCTCTTGAGCCAGGAGAGCAAAACTATCAGTGTCCACCACCGGGATGCCATTTATTTAGCTTTCTAGAAACTTCAGTGAATAAATCCCGGGTGTCCCTTAGAGACAAGGAGTTGTGGCTTGGGCCCATTTCTGATCAGAAATGACTAAGCATAATGATCCTCACACTATGAACCATGACAACAAGAGAAAATACAGGTACTATAGCCTTATTTAACACCCAGAACAACCTCTGCAACAAATGTTCACACCATTTAACTTCTGGAGAGAGCTTTGGTGACTAAGACTGAACTCCCATGTGTTCAGAGGCTGTGGATTCAGAGATAGGAGCCTACTCATCCTCCCAGATTCCCAGGCTCTTATGCCAATTTCCCCATGCCAGCATGAGCACAAATTGCACCAACATTAACCAGAGACATACACACAAATAAGAATGAACTTTAGAACTTACAGACCATGATGTTATGTAAAATCCAGGAGAAGAAGTTGCAAAATGTGACAACACCTTATGGCCAAGAGGCACATATCATGAGAGGAAGGAGGATGTTTAGTCAGTTTGTCCAGGAAGCAGTGAGAGCTGTTGGCAGCCAGAAAGGACAGTTTTGGGCAGTCAGGGAAATTGCAGGTGGATTAAATATTTTGCAGGGTCTGGGTATCTCAGCTGCAGGAGATTGAGCAGCTGAGAGGACAAGGGTTCTGTGAGCACTCTCATCATGGCTGGGAGGTGCTTCTCTGAGACTGACCCTGTGAATTTTGATGGCAAAGCAAAGCCATTCTGACATGTAGAACTGACAGTACAGAAGCCAAGGCACACAGGAGGGCATTGCCGCTTGTTTGGTTTTGGCATTTTAGTGATTCTCTTGCAAATTGCCCAAAGGAACTACTGTACCTGGTGGCTGAGGATCACAGTGTGCAACTGAAAACCTAAGCTAAAGAAAAAGCTCTGTGTGTGTATGTGTGTCTAAACACACATATTAGCTATCCTGAAGATTCAAACCAAAATCAGTTGTTCTAGAAGTAAGAAAGCTTACATTTAAGACAATAAATACAATGTCAGGCCAACAAGAAAAAAAAAATCACGTTTAGCATATGCATATCAAGGTTTTTAATGTTATCAGAGGGGAAGTTCTTTCAAGAAATGTAAAGTATCCTGATTTGGCTTGAGCATAATTATTCCCTTAGAAATGCTAATCAGTTAGGTAAAAATCTAAAGAAGAATATTTTTTACAGATCTTTTGTCCTAGATATGAGTAAAACAGGAATAATTTCATGAAGAGATGTCGACTATGACCCCAAACAGGGCTCAGTATAACATCAGTTCTAACTCTGCCTTCATCCATGAAAGCACCCCTTCCATAATTTTTTCATTAGTATAGGCATGAGCATTTTACTGTATATTGGAAGCATCACTTCAAGGCATCAGATTCCTGTTCTGCTCCTAAACATGCAGAGATGTGTTTGGACAGGGCAATATGGGTTAATTGTAATTTTACCAGTCATGTATTACAAATAAAACATTGACAATAAAACATGACACAGAAAATCCCAAGCACTGACCCACTGGAGAGTAACTCTGCAGAGACAGACCTGGGAGTCCTGGTGGACAACAAACTGTCTATCCATGGATAAACAGTGTGTCCTTCTGGCTAAGAAGGCAAATGGAATCCTGGGATGCATTAAGAAAAGTATTGCCAGCAGGTCAAGGGAGGTAATCCTGCCTTTCTACTCAGCCCTTGTGATGCCACATCTGAAGTATTGTGTCCAGTTTTGGGCTCCTCAGTAAAAGAGGGACATGGAGCTCCTGGAGCAGGTCCAGCTGAGGGCAATGAAGATGATTAAGGGACTGGAGCACCTCACTTAGGAGGAAAGGCTGAGGGAGCTGGGCCTGTTCAGTCTCAACTGGGAGGACGCCTGATTTATGTATACAGGTCCATGAACAGGAGGTGCCAAGATGATGGAGCCAGGCTCTGCTCAGTTGTGGAAACCAATAAAACAAGAAATAACAGGCAAAAACTGATGCACAGGAAGTTCCACCTGAATCCAAGGAAGAACTTTTTTCCTGTGCAGTCACTGAGTACTGAACAGATTGGCCAAAGAGGTCGTGGATTCTCAATCACTGGAAGTATTCAAGAACCTTCTGGATGCAATCCTGAGCCATGTGCTCTAGGATGGCCCTGCTAGAGTAGGGAGGTTGGACCAGATGACCCATTGTGGTCTCTTCCAACCCAACTGATTCTGTGATTCTGCAAAATCAATATGTTGGCAGACAAATTAATTATCAATGGTATATGAAGTTAAAAATAATGGAATAAGATCATCCACTTTGTTATTTTTAATAGCCTGCCTCTCTGTGACCCTCTTTCGAGTTTAGACAATTCTCCATAGGCCTGCAAAAGCAGAATAATTACCTGTTCAATCAAGTTCCTTTCTCCTTCTGCTTCTGCATTGTAAACTCAAACAGACTTCATCAGTCTCACTCACAGCCCTTTGCCTCAGATCATACAAATTCCTGCCTTGCTGGGAGCCTTCTGGTGCTCTCATGCCTTATTAACCCAGCTGAGTACTTCCAATGTCCAAATTTTTCCCCTTCTGCCACTTCCTGTTCAGGTGCCCAGCAGTGAAACCCCCCAACCACTCTGCTGACCCTCACCTCCCACAAAACCCTGCTTTTTATCACTACCTTCTCATCATCTCCCTGGCCAGGATTTTGTTCCCATGCATTCCTTGTTCTCTCCTGGCTTATTTTGGTCTATCCCCTATTTTGCATCTTCCAGATCACCCAGGCTTTCTAAACCTTTCCTTCAAACCTGTTTGAAGGGCTTCCATAGCTCCATCCCACCTGCAGCTCCTGTAATCTTGTGCTTTATGCCTTTAGGTCAGGTTTCCAACTTGAATGATACAGTTGCAGACTATCCCTTTCCCAAGACAAAAGCAAATGTCTTTGGGCCAAATCCGGAGCTGATATGCATCAGCTTGGCTCCCCTGATTTCAGGGGAAGGCTGCAGGCTCCCAGCAGCTGAGCAGCTCACAGGCAGCTTTGCCCCAGGGGATGACTGCAGCACATCGCGCTGAGAGCTGAGAAGTTCTCATTACCCCAGTAATGGCTACAGCTAGTTCTGCCTAAAGGCCAAAGACAGGAGCTGGTATATTGTGTTTTTATAGTTGTGGGTCATTCACAGTTCTGTCAGATACATAATAATCACAACAGACTTTGTTTGGTTGTTTTCAAAAACTTGGAATAGCTTGGGGGAAAAGGGGTGAAAAGCAACAAAAGGACTTAATTAAAGCATATTCACTGAGGTCACCAAGTTATGACACATACATTTGGTTAAAAAATTGCATTTTTGTTCATTGTCACAAAAAACTGGCAGTTCCGATTTACAAGGCCAGTTTCTGTCTGCTGACTCCGCTGTTCAGTCTGCAGTCTCCCCTAGTGCCAACATGTGACAGCAGTGGCCTCCCAGAACCGACATTTACGTAAGACAAAGTGTGATTTTTCCAGGTCCTCCTCCCTCCTGGATTTCCAAACTTTAATTAACAGGACTCAGAGGTCAGTAACTCAGACTTTCCACATAAAGAGATCCTTTCATCAACAAATTATGGCTCTTGATCTTGCCTCCAGGTGCAGCCCTGGGACTGCAAGTGGGTGATGATGGCAAGTCAACCCAGGAGCAGCCCTAGGAGGCTGAGCTGCTCTGAGACAGCCCTGGCAGCACATACTCCCCCACTCCTGCCCCTTCCTCAGGGCAGAAAGCTCTCTACCACCAGAGTCTTCCAGCAGCTGCCTCCAGCCCTCGTGACAGCCCAGCCATCCCTCTGATCCCCTGCCTGGCCGTGGGAGCTGAGGAGCTCCACCCGCACACCTGGGCACAGGCAGGTTCACAACATCCTCACTCCTCTGCATGGACACACAGATCTGCCTCAACAGGTTTCTCTCCCCAGCTGCAGAATGACTGAAATATTCTGCAGATGATAGGTCTCTGAGCAAGATGAATGAATTAACAGGCAGGGCCAAACCCTCAGCTGTGGTAGATGTAGAGCCATGATGATTTGATGCAATATGGAGATTTGCTCTTTTTTTTTTCAGTTTCCTTATATTTCCCTGCAAACCAAGACTGTTGTCTAGCAGCAGTAAATTTGACTAGAGATTATTCTACTGCTTTGGCCGCCCTTCTTTTTCATTTGCTTCTTTTTTATACATTTTGACCTGATAATTTTTGAATTAAAAAATATAAAAATCAGTGCTTACGTAACTTCCAGTGTGCCATCCTTACTAATGAAAGCCAGCAAATCTCAAAGTAAAACCCTCCTGAACAATGGTACTACAAATGAAGAAAGAAGATACTTAGCAGAAAGTTGCCAAGAGAGGCTGTGAGATGCCAGATAAAAGCCAGGGATGTATCTGAGGAAACAAGGCAACTGCAAGAGACAAGAAGGCAGATATAGAGATTTAAGCTCAAGAAATAAAGCTTTTTTTTTTTGTAAATCAGGACAATGATACAAAGACAGAGATGAGAGGGAAAACCAGGAAGAACAATATTGAATTTATAAGACAACACTGAACAGACAAAACAAAACTTGAAAGTATGGCAGTAGAAAAAAAAAAGCACAAGAGAGGAAAATAACATTTTATTGCAGTGCCGGGAAAAAGAAAGAGATCTGTAAGTGACAGGGCACAAATCATTAAAAGGACTGAAGTATTCTACAGAGACTTGGAGTCCTGCGTTTAGAGCAACTAGCCAAGAAAAGAGTTTTTGCCTTCAAAAAACACCTCTGAATTCACAAATGAATGAAATGCGTGGCCTGACCAAAGCGTACAGTAGGTCAAGGCACTGGCAGGCAGTTGCCTTTGATAATCCATGCAACAGCCTGTCAGACAGCAGTGTTCCCTTTCTGATGTCTGTTTGGTGTCCTGTATAAAAAGGGGCTGTTGGTTCCCCTTGCAGGAGATATTTGTCTCTCACAAAAAGAATACCAGGACAGCTGGCACAACTGATTCTCTGAGCAGAGATGCTGAGAGCTACGTGGACATAGAGATTTATTTTTATCTTTTTGTATAATATGGGCCACAGAAATAGAGATATTATGAATGAACAAATGCAGCATCACAATTGCAAACGTACAGCACGGCTCCAAATAGGAAGGTGGCTGAAGATTGCTTCAGAAAATTTTAGCAAGATGACATGAAATGCATACACCAACCTCTAACAGCAGCCTTACATATTTGGCTGTCAGCCCCCAAGTACAGCCATAGCAGCGATGTATGGGGTCAGAGCAAAGGTCTGCACCCTTTTTTTTCAACAGTGCCCAAATACAGGAGCATATGAAGTGTCTAAGTTCAAGACAACACATACAACTTTTCTTTAGTCTTCCAGTCTTCAGCCCTTTGAGACTCAGCAACTTCCTAGGCCAGATATGGTTCCTGAGTATTAAGGAACTCCTCTGGTTTCCTTTCTGCCAGCTTGCAAAGCCTTCCCTTTAAGGCACACAAGCCTTTATAAACACATAGCAAGGAGCTCTGCAGCTTACCTGCATATAAGGTGAAAAATCACTTGTGACCCTCCCCAGACAGCATCATTTCATCCATCCCTATCAACCAATATGATTTTACAAACCTCAGGTCTCTCTTTCATGGTCTAAAGAGACCTTTTCTTAATTGTTCTCTTTCCATATCTTGGATCTTCCCTGTGGACCTTCTCTGAATAAGAACCATGCTGAACCACTTCAAAAAGCAAGCACCACCAGTGGTCTTTGTGGCTGATCTCTGGACCAGTGGAAGAGAGTGTTTTTTATCAGGGTTAATGTGGGGGGTTTTTTAAGGACAGAAAGAAGCAGAATGGAAAACATCATTTCTTTAGGAAGAAGTAGGTAGGGGAGATTTGGGAGTACACTGAAATTAACTTATTTGGGCCAAACACATGTGTAGACATGCAGTGCAGGTGTAACAGAGCATTTCTGTAATAGAAGTATCCTGCACAAAAAGATCAGAACTCTCCTCAATCCTTTTGAAGCCACATGGCCCTGAAGCAGCCTATCAGATTAGGCAGCAAGTGCCAGATCTCTGACCAACCCTTCTTCCCTGCTGTCTTACCACACTGGTCCTGGTTGCCACTGCACCAAAAGTCAAAGCCCCTTAGGAGATTGCAGCAAGATATGCCTTCCTCTGCACTACCTGGACAGTTTCATTCCCCTTCATCTTGGAGGAGGTGATTTTGCATTGCTCTTGTCTTAACTTCCATTAAACCATCTTTAGTCCCTTAATTTTAGTAAGATCAACCATAGGTTGAGACGCAATCCAGTGCAGGAGAGACCCTACCCTCCTTTTTTGCCTCTAAAAATCAAAGCCTCGGAAGTATTTCACAGTTAGTACCTGTGACCTCCCCCTCTCAGATATTTAAGAGGCCAGTCTATTTGTTTATAGTATTTGTGTGTCCTAGCATAAGTAGTCAAGTGCTATCCGACCTGGGGAGAACAGCAACAGTGGCAGGGCATTAATGGACAAACCCTTGCAAAGGAAAACACGAGGAAACCAAGACAAAATGCTTGCAAGTCCTTAAATCTCCTTCAACAGCACCCAGAACCCTCTGCCATCAGCTCCACGATAATTGCTAACACCGTTGGTATGGGCTCCAATTAGGGTGTATACAGACAGTAAACACTTGGGCTAGATCTTGGAGCTTCTGCAGATTTTCACCAGCTACAGATCTGGCCTGGGATCTGCTGTTTTCCCGCGACAAAGGCGAGAAAGAGTATGACTTATGCATCCTGTTAGCGTTCGAGCAAACATCGTGTTTAATATTAGAAGCCGGTATGCATGTGGTTGCTTAGGAATGAGAAACATCCCTTTGCTATGCCCTCCAATACGCACAGGGTTGCTGTGGGATGTTTTTGTGCATTCTACTTGAGCAGTTACCAGGGTCTGGAGTCCACGGGAACATGACATTGTAATCTTGGTCATGTTTTATTTATGGGGTGTAGCGCAGCAGATAGGGTGTGTTAACAAACAAAGATGATTGCTTCAGGGGCACTCTCTCGTCCTGAGGTAATTAAGACAAAGTAGTTTCACTGGTTGGGGGATTCATACTGCAGACAACCTTTCCCTTGCTAAAATGATCTGCAGCAACCAGGCCAAAAAGGCTAAATCGGAAGCAACGTGGGCAGTGTTTCATCTTTGGTTAAAGGTGCATCATTAAATGGCATCGACATAAATTATACTTCTTAAAAATCCCTATAACGTTAAAAACTAGTGAGAAGAAAATGTCAGACTCAAAGATGTGCAGCTTTTCAGCCGGAGAAATATCTGAAGAATTACTGCTGCGGCCCAGCATCTCTTTCATGTCTTGAACTGAAAACAGTAACTGTCACCAAGGCCACCCTAACCACAAACTCTGAGAGACGCTGACCTGACAAAACATGTAAACTCGGAGTCAGGCTCAGCTGTCAAAGAATCTCAGCATCACGAAGGAAATCTATTCCATCATCAAAGGTCACAACTCAGAGACTTATGGCTGCTCACATTTGTTGGTTATTTGCAAACTGTACAGCCGTGGTCACAGCCCTGCAGTACTCGCTCCAGAGGAACTGACAGAAATACACACAAGGCACAGTGAAGGTTTCACCAGGAAGTACACAGAGACCCTCCTCTTTGTCCATCACCTCTTCTCCCTTCTTTTGTCTCTAGCCCCATCCCTTTCACTGCATCATGCCCAGTAAGAAAACTCCCCCCACCTTCCTCTCACTCTCCATAACAGGTCGGTTTCTCCTGGCTATGGGCAGATGTGTTGGTCAGCTGAGGTCTGTCTGATTCCATGTGGTCTAATGAAGTTGTGCTGTGCTCACACCAAAAGTGAGAATGGCCTTGCTCCTTGCAGTTTTTATTTGACCCATTGAAACCAATGGGAAGGTTTTCGCTGACTTGGACAAGATCTGAGTGAAGCTTCTATGGAAAAACCTGTTTTCTTACACTTTGAGATGGCACTTGGCACGACAGGGTGTCTACCAAAGGATGTATGTTCCTTTAGGACTAAGGAACAAGATCAAAACCCACAAGAGCTAGACTCAGGAGATCTGCACAAAACCACTGGTTACTTCACAGCATTTTTTCTATGACCTTCAACAAATAACTAAATGTTTCTGTGCTTCAGATCCCCATTCATAAAGCTACTATAATAACAGGGATTTTTTTCACATACAGTTTATAAGTGCTGCCCAAAGATATCAAGTCTCTCACAAAGGCAGAAGCAGCAAGCTCCAGTGCTGCTTTTCTGAGACAATTATAAGCATATGGGGCATTTCAGAGGCATCAACAATAAAGTATTTCGTATTCAGGATTCCCCATCTTTCACTATTAGGTTACATTTGCTGTGTAGGATGCTTACAGCAGTGCTGCTGTCTTCTGTCACTTTTAACCCGGAAGAGTGGTCTGCTCAAAGCAGAGGCAATTTGGAAGGAGAGAATAAATACACTTAATGAAACCTGACAGGTACCTTTCACACCTTTCCAGGGAAAGACATTAATTGCCCCCTTTGCTTTTAACTGTCCTACGTTGAAATTTTAAAATAGATCAATATAGTATAAAACCAGTATCTTGATTGCTTGAACTGTATGTTTAATTAGGATAATTTGCATTTTTCTCTGAGTTAAATTAAGGGCTAAATTCAGGTCTGGCAGAAGAAGGAGGAACTCTTTCAAAGGCTGTGTTGCACTGGCTTACACCAGGTCTGAATCTGGTCCACAGGTCTCTACTTATGTTTGATGAAGCCTGGGTGAAAGAAAGGTTGTCATTGAACTCCTTTGTTTAGTAAACATCTTTTAAAAATCATCTTTGCTCTTTTAAGATGCCATTCAAGGGAGTCATGACCACTGGTTTGTGAGGAAAGGAGAGGTTTGCCAAGGAAAGGATCTGAGAGTCGCATAAGGTGAAATTCCTTGTGAAGGTGGAGTGGATATGTTTCTTCTTCCAGATACCATGGAATCATATGAAAGCACAGAGGAAAGAACATCTTTACAACATTCTTTTTCTTTCTTGAGATGAGTTATCTCCCTCCTTTACTTTGTCTACTTCTTCTCTTTTCTGGATAAACAATCCAAATTATTTCAGTATTCCCTCATCAAACACACAATAGTCTTCTGATATTTTCCTTTGTTCCCTTTGGGACAACCCTCCAAATGGCCTACATTTTCCTTGATTTGTAAGAACCAAACCCACAACTGGATGTTCAAAGTCCTCTCCAATACTGACCAGAATGGATAGAGTACATCATGCCACTTACAGGCTACTCCCTTGTTGATACATGGTACACATGCATGGTGGCATCCGCTTCTTTTTGCAAGAGCATATTGCTATCTCCCTGTCACTTATGATCCTTCATAACCCTTTTGTTTTCTCACCAATGGCTGTTTAGTAAATTGATCAGATATCAAAATCACTTTGAACACCATCAGCCTTCAACATAGTGTTGATCTTTCACAGCCTTTTTTGGTGCGCAAATATAATACATGTTGTCTTCAGTCCATAACCTAAGGTTTTAAGGAAACATTGCACAGAACTGCTCCTAGCACTGACCCTTTAAAATCTGCTCTGTTTTGAGAGTGGATCCTCCAAGATGGCTTTGTTCCCCTCTGGCTGTATGCCCCTTTCTCTTCCTGAACAGAAAATGTGCCCTGAAGAGAAAATCAGGAGCATGTAGCAATACAAACAAACAGAGATATGGTGTTTGACCGGTAGACGCAGAGGCAAGACACACAACTCTTTACTTGTAGATGTGCAGGTTGTTCTAGTGTCCTTTGTGCTCAGAGGATCTGAATCAACTTTTGTTTGAGCTTCTATTCAACTTAAGCAGCTATCATGTGGGAGAACTGCAGAAGCAGATCCACAGACCTCTGGGCCAGGACTGTTTCACAGGAATAAAGGAACTTCCCTTGAGGCACAATTACTTGTACAAATTAGTTCATATTAACAGTTTAGGGAGAAGCAAATGTCCAGTCTTGCCTGGCCAGAGGAAGAATGACTGAAACCTCATCTGTGGTAAAATGGCATGGTGAAGAGAAACAATATGGGTTTACATTAAGGAATCATTCATTACCAGGACTAAAGTGGTAGCATGGAATCATGTCTGAATAACAGCTAACTAAAGTAGCAGTCTCTGAGTATGGAAAATCATGTGAACTCTGTAGCCAGAGGTTTTACATATCAAGACAAGCATGTAAATTGAAAATTGGGAGAATTTTCGGGGAAAAATTACGGGAGAGATTACACCAGACTGAAATGTCAAAAAAGTTACTTAATTCTGCTGGCTGATCATTCACATACATCACATAAGTTCCTACTGATATGAACAGTATACTTATTTTAGCATGAGTTACAGCTTTCTACTACTCTCTTTGACTTATTGGGAAAGTCACACTCAGTATCATGAGGAAATCTGGCAATTTGGTTGAAAACATTTCTTGCTTTAAAAAGTCTGAAGAACAACTTAGTCTTCTTGAAAAGCATATCAGATATTAAAACCATTTACTGAGCTGGAGTGGATAGCACAAATTGGAAAATAATGCTAAGGTGATAAGTAAACAATTCTAACTACCTTGGCACAATAGAGCAATGCTGATTTACATCAGGGCATACCTCACTTTGGTTTGCTTCCCTACAAAGTAGAATTAGCATATTCACTTCTCTAACTTGCTACTAAAAATGGAAAAAAAAGATTTGCTTTCAGGTCCACATCTGGGAAGAGAATCCATCTTCATCAACACATCCCCATCCCCACTGGTCATTACCACTCTCCTGCATACATCTGCTGTGGAGTATCATAGTGTCATGGATGGACAAGACATTCTACAGCCATTGTTGAAAATTCACTGCAGAATGAGATGTGCCAATTGAAATTGTGCTGCTGAGGTCCTCTCCTCTACTCAGACTAGCTTGATCTGTAGGCAGAGAACTGGTTAATCTCTCTGATTTTGCACTAGGGTGGACAAGGAGCACTCATGCAATCTATCCTGCAACTCTCACAGAAAGGATAAACTATGGCAGAGGAGTAAGCTGCAAATACTTCACATATCAAGCTTCAAAACTAGCACATAACATTTTCATTGGTCAACATTTTTTTTCATGCAGAGACATGAACTATGACTAAAAATGTGTTTTTCTCAACAAGAAAGTTCACACTGTTAGTCATTTGGAGTTTGAGCATTTGAAATAGCTATGATTTCATACTCTTACTTCAAGAGTCTTTGCAATATGCCAAATTGCAGATCTAAATTTGAACTTTCTGCAGGTAGAGAGGTATCTACCAGGGTGTCGTTCTAAAACATTCATAGGGCTACTGAACACTTACAAGCCATATTGATCTGAAGATGATTCTGCAGCCTTTCATATCTAGTGAAGGTGTTATACCACTGGCCTGGCCACATCTTGTTTACCCTGAATTTGTGTCATCTGTTGGTTACAGTCATGGGTTTCTACACATGAAACACGGAGAGTTAGGAGTTATGTCTCTGTTTGGTAAAGATGAGGTTAAGCCACAACTGAAACTGTATGAGTCTGGCATTTCAATTTCTCTGTGTTCAAAAATGTTCACACATTAAAAGCAATAATTTGAGCCATTGGAATATGAGCAGAATAATATCTACGACAAGAAATTTTCTTCTAAAATAACTTTAGACCAGCATCTTATTTTCAATAGTCATTTGGAAATGTAAGACTTGTTAAAAATCAGTGGATCTTAGAACTCAAGTTACCTCTAAAATGTGATTTAAACTCCCATTTCACTTAGGTATTTTGAGATGTCTAACAGTCTTGATTCATCAATGATCCTCCAACACATTCCTTTCATCTGAACGTTATTATCATGTGAAACATGATTTTCTCCCTTGTTTATATCTCTTAACATCTCCTTACCTCTCCTTTTCTAATTCTGTAATTGTGTCATTTCGTTCTGTCAGTCATTTGGTGGTATTTTTCCAGAATGGCTCTGTTCTGGGTGAAACTGCATTATGTTACATCATTGCTAAGAATTCCAAGTGTTCTGTCATAAGTGCCTGGTTTCTGATTAGATTGCTGCAGCCACATCCTGAATAGAAACTACTGTTGCTAGCAATATCAATTTTCCTTGTTTTTGCTTCTGGCTTACATTGGAAATAGATAATATGAAGACTCTATTCCTTTGGCCTCCTTCTTTCCTCCAAAAATTCTTGTCACCATGACATCACAGAGTTAAATAGTGAGAGTTTGTTCTGTGTTCTTTGTTCTGTGTTTCCACATCCAATTGGATTTTCTAATTTGTCTTAGTTTCACTTGTCTCTCTATGTCTCACACCAATGGGAAGACCTATGTACTATGATGAGTGAAGCCCCATATCCCCCAAACACACAGGTAGATATTTCTATCTCTTCACATAAATTAACAAATATAGAAAGGGAAAAAATTATCAACATATCTCCCAGTGGTACTTCGGTACTGTGGAAATTTCACGTGCACCAGATTAACTTCACTAGTCACTGAACTTTACTTTATCATCTATTGGTTTCTAGCGAAAATCAGCATTTTAGGGTTTTTAATAGTGTCCAGTAGAATGTTATATAGACATTGCCCACACACAGTGGGTACTCCAGTTGTGATTTATAGAGGGGAAGAAAGGGGTCTTCAGTTATCATTGTAATCTCCATTTTAAAGCAACTTTGCTAACATAACCGGCAATCTTAAGGATATAGTGCTGTAGACTAAAATGAGCTCAGTTAATCTTGTCTGTTAATTAGGAGAAATTCAAATGAAATCACTATATTCTTGCTTTCTACAAGTACACTTCCATCTAAGTTACGTACAAGATGTATACATAGTTTTTGCACACTCAAATGCATCTAACTTGTTAGTCATTTGACATCTGTTCTTTATGCTTAAAACATTTTTGAACAATGTGTATTTTTTGCATTATTGAAATTCTTAGTCAGTTTACAGGAATCATTAAATCAGCATTGTTTTCTTTCACATTCTTGTAAGCTTTTTGTTCTCTGATGATACCTATGACTTCTGCCATAATCAGCACTGCCACTTGTCAACTCTATGAAAATACGTAAGTGATGTTCACACTGCCACTTGTCAACTCTATGAAAATATGTAAGTGAAGTTCATTTTCACAGGAAGTTTAGCACAGATTTCCTGACAGAGTAAAAAAAAACAAATAAAAAGATTAACATAAAAGGAAGCCAAAAGTTTTTTGCAGAAAAAGTAATCTGTAAATCAGTACTTGTCTGCATAATGCAATGGTCTCCTGATTAGTATGGGAAACAGAAGAATCAGAACTAGCTTCACCCTCAAACTGCAGTCCAATCAAGCCCTGAAGCATAAGTCCACACTCCATAAATTTAGCCCCATATTGTTATATCCTGTGATTAAACCCATGGGAAAATGGACAGTGACAAAACTGGATGAAGAATCTTTTCTTACCAGCCAGTTTATTTTCAGTGGGTAGGTGTAAAATTGCATTTGATTCTGTTCTGCATAGCATTCTGTCTAGGAAATGCACTGAAAGAAATAGTCTTGCCTTGGTAGTGGATTGGCAAAAGGTGTGAATAGGCCTTTTCTGTCTCTAATATGTGTGATCCCAGAGAATGGTCTGTCATCTGTCAGACAGTGAAATGCATGTTGTCATTGAGTGGCTAAAGGTCAGTGTTTAGCTGAGCAAGGAAAATAATTCAGAGCAAATCAACTATTAGGCAAATGTTGCCTCTTTTTTGCTTACAAGTTGTCTGCAAATAGATCACAATTTTCTCAAATATATTCATTATTCAGAATTATTTCCTGAATGATTTTGGTGCATAATTATTGGTCTGTTCACAAGCCTTTCATTTTGAGTGCTCAGTTTTCAAGCTGGTTTAATTTGACGTACAGATCACATGGTATCTTTCTGTCCTTTGGTGGGATAAATGTAACTCTAGGACTTCACTTCCTGGTGGAAAAATCTCAATTATGGTCTTAGAGTTCAATGGCCACTGCTATACTGTTATATCTTTTTATTCTTTATGTAAGTTTTTTATGCATTAAACCAATATGCCAGATTCAATTCCATGGAGTACTCATGTAAATCAGGAGTAAAGATATTGAATCCAAAGAAGCAATATAGGGTACAATCAGCATGAAGGAGAAGGATTTTTGAGAAATAAAAGCAAGTCCATAGTAGTATTTCATATAATAATTACTACTGAGTTAAAGTTCCTCTCCTATCATACCAAAGTCTGAATTCCATTGGTTTCACTTGGATTTCGCAAAGATTTTTCTAAACCCTTTTCCTTTACTAATTATAATGGGTTTCTTGGATTACATAAGCATGTGTGAAACAGGAGCATCCAATCCAAAGATGTTGCAAAGAGACTCACTTGTATTTAGTTGTTTGCAGCTTTGTTTGTGTGATTTCTCATCTTTTTTTCTGTCAAAAGGGCCTAATTCCACTTTCTCTCTCATGCCAATGTGTGTGAGTAATCAGGGCTCTGACAGACAAGCTCTAGCAGATCCAACAGTGATGAGTTAAGGCATTACAACTTCCAGGAGGTCCATCCTTTTCCTTGACGAGCAGATACCTCCTCCCCTAGCAGAGGCAGTAGACAGAAAGTCCCCTTGCACCTCCAAACCCTCCCAGCCACAGGCCAGGAGTCACAGCAGCAGCTGCTGCTGCTAAATCTTCGAACAGTACATCAACGTCTGCAAGGCCTGCAGAGCCTTTACAGCTGACAAAATGACATGGTGGTGTAAAGCTCAGCTAGAGTGATGTTATGTTTATGGGGTGTCAAAAACACCCCATTCAAATGCAAACTGTACAAAATTTAGAAGTAAAATGTAACAGCCTTTAGAGCTCACTGCAGAAGGCATCGAAAACGAACGTGGCATTTGGGGAATTACAGCGTGAACTATTGCCCAATATAATTGTCAGCATCGGGTTCTGATTTCATTTTCACTGGTTTTTCATGAGTGCAACTTTTCAAAGCCTGTAACTTTTATATCACTCTGAAGCCTTGATCCAGCAAAGCACTTACACACATACCTAAATTTAGATTGTAGATTCAGGGAGCCTGAGATCAGGAAGGGACCATCTGTAGGAGCTCTTCTGTAGCACAAACCACTTAGCTTCCCCTCCTGACTTCTGAGTTGAGCCAAATACTTTAAAGTCCAGGAGCAGTTCCTTTGAAATGAATTTCAATTACCCGCCTGCTTTGAATCACAAGCCTGTTACATGGTTTGTTGGACCAGGGCCTCCAGGAAATCAGAATCTGGTCTCTGACACTCCAAATCTTCCCTATGCTTTCCAATAATGGTTTGAATAACAATTCTCTTATTTAAGATTTCCATGCATTACCTAACAGGTTGGCTTGATAAAGAGTATCAGGACAGTGAACTGCCTGTAGCTGTCAGCTCTTATCCTCAAACTGCAAACTGTGCAAAATTCTGTCTTTAACTGTGCATGCCTTTGTCCCTAGCTGTGGAGGAGGAGCAGATGTTTAGCTGCAGTTACATTTTTGGTGCTTCTCACATAATACAGTCTGTGGCCCAAATTCAGCTCCTGGATGAATTGGGAAGTGTTCTCCCTATTTGTGTTGGCACGCAAGAAGCAGAATATGTTAACAAATTTAGGTGCATACACCATGCAGCTAAGTTTATGGGGAGAGATGGAAAGAAACACAAGAGCAAAGCACTACTCACCGCCTTCAGAAAACTGAGCTAATGGCCCCAAACATAACATAACTTCTTATGAGAAATGCGACTGTTTCAAGCATTATTCTACCATTTTCCCTCAAGACCCCTACTTAGGAAACACTTTACATTATATTTAAGTCCAAGGGATATATGCAAGACTTGAGAATCTGCTTTGCATCATGCAGGTGCTCACTTGTCCTCCACAAACAAGAATTGTCTCCTGACTGACTCCCGTTAGATCTGACAGAAAATATGGCAGCTGTGTCATCTGTACTGAAACTTCAACTCCTCATTCCCTTCTTTTTTCCCCTTCCCACCCCTCAATTTCAAAAAAACAGGAAACACAAAATTTGGAGATCAAGTCAAATGTCCAATTTATTTTTATAACTTGAAACTGGAACAAACGTTGTTTTGAACGAGCGTACAAATGAAATGGTAGACACATGCTGAACTCAACATTGTGACAATAAGGGAGAAAAAAAAGAGGCCAAAAATCTTGTACAGAGAATAAAAGGAACAATAAATATTTCACTAAGCCATATTGAAATGACCTCCAGCCATCTCAACATTTTATCCATAATAAAAAAAAAAAGTGCTCTCGTTTTTTAAACAGAGCACAAATACCAAGCAATAATAAATAGTTCCAAACTTGTAGTAAAAGACAAAACCTCCAAGTAAACAACAAAAGCTCATACAATAAGTAATAGAAAAAGGTAATAAAAATATTTTGCCTTGCCGGTACAAATGCAAACAACTTAAATCAACGTTACTTTGCTTTGCAGTTCTAAAATACAAAGAGCACCATAAAAATGAGTTTGCCTGTGATAAACAAAACCTTGGACTGTCTTTTACATAGGACTGGGATGAAATGCTGATTTTTTTTTTTTACCCTTTCCTTAAAAATTGGTATTTTTCTTTCTAAAACCAAGTTCCTGGACCTGTCCTTTTGCCACGGGAGTCGACTGGAGTTTTGCTCTGGACTTCAAAGGCAGCAGGACTAGACACAATGAAAGTAACAAATTCAACCTTAAAAAAAAGTAATTAAAAACTACTTAGAGTGTGAAAAGAACTATGGCAGCATTCTAGCTATGTCTATATTATTATTGTGCTTATGGCCTAGTAAACTTAGAGCTCTTCTAATCAAGAAGAAAAGGAGGGCCATTTCAGTATCACTACAGTCTGCAGAAACACAACCCTTGTGCTTTTGGGTGACTTATTGATAGTTTCAGTGATCTAAGTCACGAAATTTAGACAACTGCTGGTGTTAACTCTCCTGGATACTTAAAAATGACAGGGAGACTGGAACTCCTAAGCAACTTGCACTAAAATGAAAGGTGAAATTCTTTCCTAAACCAATGTACTGTGGACTGAAAATGTGCAGTTAACTTCTGATCTTCATTGCATTGATGCAAGTCCAAGGGATTCTTCTGAGCTCTGTGGTATGTCTCTGGATTTATATGAACACCAGAGATCTGAATTTTCACCAAAAAGTGAAAATGTACCTTTAAGGGACCACATCCTAACCTCAGTTATGGTGGAGTAATCCAGGACTAAGAGTGATGAATAATTCCTGATGTATATCAGTTTAACTGAGATCCAGAATTTGTCCAGAAGTCTTGAGGGTATGTTGTTCAAGCCAGGAAGGCATATCTCTATTTGTTAGGTAGCTGGACCAAATTCTCCCTACTGTCACACCCATGCCTCTCCAATTGCTCCAGTGGTTCCACACTGATGAAAGCAGCAGAAGAATTTGGCATGGCAATATATTTTTTTCCTTACTTTTGTTTTAAGTTTTACCGTCATTTCCTGCAAGAGCGGCGAGCGTTTTCTCCTTCTCCCCTTCACTAAAGCATCAGTGCCTCTTCTGCCACCTGTCTTCCCCTCGACTTGAAAGGGAGAGAGTGTGTGAGAGAGAGAGAGAAAGAACTGCAAAGAAGAGAGAAATCAAAAGGTACAGGATTTCATCCCAGTCCCTCAAACATTCAGAAATTTATGGAATGTACAATTAGGAGTGAACAGCAGCAAAGCAGCTAATAACATGGACTGGCAAGACCTGTACATGGAGTCGGTCCTGTTCTGACAGGGAAGAGGAGGGTTGTGCCTGGACTAATTTTACTTCAACCCGATTAGAGCTGTATCAACAGCAGACCATTTAATCATTTTTATGTCAAAGCAGATGCAACAGCTCTCACTTTTTGCTATTAAAAGACTTTCTTCCAGAGGGTGGTGGCCGGGTGTGGGGAGCAGTGAGTGGGGGGTGGCCAGGAGAGGGAAGATGTGTTGGACATTTTCTTGTCTGGAAGGAGGGGGAAAAAAAAATCTCCTCTCTCTCTCTCTCAAATCTGCAGGGAAGCTGTGGGATGTCACCTCAGATACCTTTCCGGGAACTGAATTTCACTTCACACAAATAGGCAATAACCATCCAGCCTGGTTCAACCATACCTGGTAAAACCTTGATGCAAGGGGTCCAGGCAACTTTGAAGTTATTTAGAGCCCTGTGGGAACAGCACTTTTTTGTAGGCCATTTCTGACAAAAAAAATATATATACAACGAAAATTATTCGTGAACAACAACAACAAAAAAAAATTGAAAATAAAAAAGCACTTAATTATTTTGTTTTGTTTCTTTTACTCAAAGGTCGTCTAACAACCCCCTTTTTTTTCTTTCCTGTACAATAAGGAATTCACATACAAATTTTTTTTTATTTTTGAAATATTTTATCCTGCCAAATTAAAAAAATATATTATGGCAGCCTGTTTGTTTGTTTTTATTTTTATTTCCAAATTCACTAACAAAAAGGTACATTAAATCCCTTTAAAAGGACAAGCGTACAGTTAAAAAATTACAAGCTTCAGTAAAAATACAGCAAGTGCCTACATCATATGAATCAACCAATATCAATATCCATTCCAGAAGGGGAAGGTAAGGGGGGAAGGGGAGAAAAAAAAAGAGAAAAATAGGTACAGGTCAGAAACGTGATTTTTTTTTCTGCAAAGCAATAACAATATTAAGCACTTTTTTCTACGTACTTTTTCTACATGGTGTAGCAATCACCTTTTAATCCCCGAATACAAGATTCTATACATTTTTTGAAATAAAAATTCAACACCCAAGGCAGAAAAAAATTTACTAAAACTCAAGACTTTACAGTTACAGTGACAAGAACAAATTTATAGACCCACCATTTAAATTTTACTGCAACATTTTCAAGGAAAAAAGAAATTTTTTTTTTCTTTCTGGTTTTGTAAAATGCCCAGGCATTCTCCATTATTACAAATACTGGTCCACTTTTACAGTAATCAAGAAATTTTAATATATATAATATATACTAAAACCCCGTCACCAAAAGAAAACAATATACACATGGCCATTATGGCATTTTTTTAATAACCTATTAAGCAAACTTTGAAAAAAAAAAAGATTGCTCAAACACACATACACACAATTTCTTTTTTACCCTTGTATGTATTCAATACTGTAAACGTATTTTAAGACAGAGTGCACTAAATTTAACTTTTAAAAAAAAATTAGCCGTTGTTCCTGAATTGTTTTTCTCTCATTCAATGATAGCAACTTGTAATTTGTGTCATTTGAGTTTTAATTCAGCAGTAAATCATTTCCATTCCATTTCCTAAGCAGCGTTGTCCTGAAAAAAAAAAAAGGCTGAGAATAATTCAGCTTATGTATGTCCGAAGTTGTGCTGGGTATACATCTTCATTTGATTGGGTCTTATGGCATTTTCATGTCCACTATCTTCAACCAGTAATTTTTATTTTTTTTAAGTAAATGTGGCTCTTTTTTTTCTAAAGAATGTACTTTTCTTGTTTTACTTTTTTTTTTAAAAGTCTTTCCATTTCACAAAAACGTTTTGCATTTGTCTCAAGAGACTCAAATAGGAAGATCAGTTTTCAAGGCACTCACGTCAAATTGAATGGCAGTAGAAAAACTGTCCAATAAATTATTTTTATTTATTTTTCTTTATAGTGCCAGTATTGTGAATGCCATGCTTAGCAACACTGACACTTAATCTCAGCTGTTCCCTTACAGTTTAACCCACCTTTGGGCCAAGTAGAATATGATGTAATTTCTTGTTGAGAAGCCATTTTTCTCTTTACCATGAACAAAAGCTTTAAAGTGCGGGTCAACATAATTAAAATCTCTAACCATAATTGTCTACTGTTTGCTAATATTAGTTCTAAAAGGCTTTAAAAAATTTGGAATTTGAAGCAGAGCAGGTGCATTTTTCTTTGCTTCACATTGTTGTGACGCTTTTCGCTGAATACAAATCCATTCTGCTCCTAATTAAGTCGAGGGAAAAACTCTTACCGATTTCAGTAGGAGCAGAATCTTGCAAAGACAGACAAATCAACTAGAATTTATTGTTCCCTTCCTTATAATAACATCACTGTACATCATATAAGATAGTTCTAATATTTCTGTACATCAACCAAATGCCTATGAGTTGAGGTTTTTCCTTGAGAAATTCACATTTTCCCATTCTCTAGTAATTAACGACAACAAATATGGACCAAGTAGAACTCCTGAATTCAAATTCATGATTTTGTGGTTTAAAAAGAAAAAAAAATAGCATTTGGCTCCTCTGAGGTTTGAAAATAAGATTACAAAGCTCAAGATGTACTTTTACTGTCTCTGGGAAGATTCACAGGAGGGGAAAGAGGAGGAAAAAAACACTCCAAAAAGTGAATAAACTGGCACCGTTATGTACCATAGCTTTTAACGGCAAGAAGAAATTATCCAATAGTAATGCACAGTCAAGAATGTTTCTGGGTTTTGAATGTAGCTGCCTTCTGCACCTATGCCTTTTTTTGTTGCCATAACTTTAGTGCTGAAATCCATCTAGAAAAGGCCTCTGTCGTCAGCAACATTGTCAGTGCTACGTATTCAATCCAGTTCCAAAAGAAAGTGCTAATTTTAAAGATTGTTATCCGCTGTACAATTTCGTTTTCCTTAATCTTCAAGGTAATTTAAGAAGAGGAAAGGAAAAAAAAAAGACAGAAAGAAAAAATAAAAGGAAATACTTCAGTTCAAATGCTGGCTTCTTCACAAGAAATTACACACACTTAGCTTAAATTTCAACAAAGCAGCGGCCCAGAAATTATAATTTTAAAAGATATGTTTCTCGCCTACAATGCAAGTAATCTCAGGCTACGACTGGGTAAAATTAAAAAGGGATATCCAACAAAATTTTAAAAGAAATTTAAACAGAAAAAAAATAAAAAAAGTACCTGCACATGCCAAAAAATTACAAAAACCCAATAAATACAGAAATTATTGCACAGTTAAAAGGCTCCACAATTTTTACTGCCTTAATCAACCCTCGGGTTTAATAGAACTTTGTAGACACAGGTTATATTTAAGTGCCAAAGTCTGGCACCTACCATAGTTATGCTAAGTTATGTTTACGGAGGCAAGTTAGGTCATCTTTTCTCAGTTGGCAATAGTTAAACTGTACAAATAAAATGTTACCTAGACCCCTGAAATTTAACCTAGCGGAAGTGGGGGGGGGAGGGGGGGGGCCTTAGCTTCTTTCTGCCTGCTCAATTTTGACGTCATTTGTCAGCAAATGTTCTCCATGCCACTTTTTCATGTGTTTCTCCAGGGTGCTGTAAACACTGAAGGGCATCTGGCAAATGTCGCAGCGGTAGACCTCCTTCCCTATCTGGC